>NC_061813.1:8716730-9016730 GCF_021462225.1 Girardinichthys multiradiatus | reverse complement strand
CTTTGTTGCCAAAATGTATCGGAATCCCTGGATCTCGAATTACCTGACTCAAGCGAAGTTTTGCAGCCAAGGTAAGAGCAGTGACCTGGGGCTCTGCAGCTCAGAGCAGAGCTTAGATTTGGAGCTCAGACTCAGGGCTTGGGGACAGGTTACTCTGGTTGTGCGTGTTGGGACTCTGAGCTTGTGGAAGATGGCAGGCAACAAACTGCAGACTCCCATCTCTCCTGCTCACTATTCCTCTGTCCAGTCAGCTGCCCTTGCTCTGCAGCTGTAGCTTGCAAGGACACTACGCAGCAATGAAAAGAGACGCCGAGTGCTGCAGGGGTCTTTTTTTTTAGTAGAGGGGAAGAAAATCTAGGCTAAAAAAGTTTTGGACCAGCTTTTAGCTTGTACTTGTATTAATTGCTGTCCACTCGGATTGAATTGGACCAAATTTATTGATTTTTACCTCTTTATAGTAACAGCAGCTTTTAAAAACCTCAGGTTTTATTAAGATCAGCTTGATAGTTTGTCACAACTGCTGCATTTACTGGCATGGGGAAGTCCACATTTTCAAATTGAGACCTTCTTAAAAGAGTTGACGAACAGAAAATCCATCCAGTTTAAAAAGAATCCCTATCAAGTCTTAAAAAGATGGCACTTTCATCCTAATTGCAGGTTTTGGGATAAAACTTTCAGTGCAGAACTGCAAACACAAATTTTGATGCACAGACAAGTTCTCTCTTCATTGCTCCTTTGGTACTAAGCTCTTGATACATTTTGTCTTCCACAATTCAGTTTTGTCTATCAGCAGTCTTCTTTGGTCCTAGCAAATAACTTTATGATCGTGGCTTCCTTGTGGGAATGGTAACAGATTACACCACTATAATAGGGATCATCAGACGTTTTATTCCTGACCTTTAATGCATAATGACAATAGAAGCTTAGAATGTCAATCACTATCTTTAAAATGACTGACCCACTCTGACCCACCATGAAATTCAGATGTTTGCTCTTGCTCTTCCCCCCCATGAAGAAACATGTTTGCTTGAAGGTTTTTTTTCAGTTATTAATGCTTACGTTGTCATAGTTTTTAAGGACTTGTGTTTTATTTGTGCTTTCCACCACACAGCTATCTATCGTTAGAGGCCTGAACCTTGAAAGACCGATAAGAATCTGTGTTCTTTTATCATGAACACCAATGTAAAAGTTGAAATAACTTATTTTGAGGAGGAAAAAAACCCATATCAGATTTTGTGCACATATTAAAAAATCCCACAATATTCAGATTTACAGTGGATTTCTCTGTCAGCATTTTCCAACTCCCAGCAGTCATAACAAAAAGGAGTTTGGCCAATGAATTTTAATAATGTTTTTTAGTTACATGTTTTTGTGATTAGAATATGTCATTAGAATATAAATATTTTGAGCTGCACAGCTCCAGTGTAAATCTGTATTCCCAACAGAAGAAAATTTACAATTTCAGCCAGCTGAATATCAAACACACATAATTTGCGCTGTGATATTAGTCAAGATTTTTGAGCTACTAACCCAGCATAGTTTTACAGTGATGTCTGACTCTACTTTACTAAACTCCCCAAATGTTGGTAAGCTAGTCAGGTGCATAGCATTTACCGTTTAAACTTAAAACTTCTGCTCAGATTAATCTGTTTTCACCCAGTGCTTTTCATCTGTAGGGTCCTTTGCAAAATTTTGGAAAAGGGAAAGTATTGGCAAAGTACATCCAGACTGCTGACTGGTTCGTAGCTTTCCCACTGTCGGTGCTTTAACTGTGTGTGTTTAGCTACCTCAACAGACACCAGTTCTTCTCACACCAGAAACAATTAAAAGCATTCTTTGAAAACTGTTTTCTTTGTCTTTGCCATGGACTTAAATTTTACAACAGTATTATTTATTGAGAAAATTGACAGCTGCATTAAAGGATTTTAGTGTTAAGGATTAATCCAGAGTTATATTGACTTGGGAGTCTCTGAGTAGTAATCAAGTCTTAGCCCTAGTTCCCTTAGATGACCCACTACCGTCTGCATTAAGACTCAAACCAATGCGAGTGAAAAATGTAATTGAGTTTATCATTACTGAAATCCATGCAACAATTTATATATTCTGTCATTTGCCATTTTTGGCCTATGTGTGATAAATTATAGTAGACTGCTGACTGAACACTGGTCCGTTCCAGCATCTGAATGCTTCTCATTCCCACCATTCTTTGAAATATTTGTTGATCTCCCTGCTCTGTGCTTAACTGGCAGGGAATCCACAACAGGTGGTCCACGGTTAGAAGCTTTTAAGGGGGGGTCCTGAGGCAAGTTTTAAGGCTTTTGGGTAAAGTTGTGTTGAAGTAGCTGCCTGTTGGGCCTCTGTTTCCTAACCCTAACCCTGTTTCCAGAGTGACCCATGTGACTGAACTAATTTCATACATGTCTACACACAACTGGCTTCTTCATATCTTTGCTGTCATTGCATCATCTATTTTTAGATATTCTGCTTCTCTATAAACACCTTAATACTTTCTTTCTTTGGAGGGTTTTGTCAGACGTCTAATCTCCGAACTGTTTGGGTAGGTGAGCAACTGTAAAGTTTCTGGCTGTTGGTTGGGATTTGGCTTGGTACTTTGGCATGCCATAATTCATTGACTTAGTGGTATGTTTCCAGTCCAGCCCACTGTGAACTTGGACACGTCCTTAGAACCTGGTGGTTCTGTGGTTACAAAACTAAACGTTTCTTAATTTTTGAACCTGGTGGAAGCTTATATTGGCTCTTTTATTTATTATTCTGGATTATTGGTGTAACAAAATCTTGTGCCACAAGATCTCACGATATTCATTAGTGTAGTCTGTCTTATGAAGTCTTATTTAGTTGCTGTTTTAGTTTACGCCTGGGGTTCCCAAACGTTTCCATACCATGGCCCCCCAAACAGCATTACCTTCTGTGCGGGGACCCCGTTTTGCAAACCCACAGACACATCAACTTTTAAAAATTTCTTATATTAATAATTAAATAATCAACATTTCTTTTAATGTAAGAATATTATTAAAACGTTAACACAATTACAATCCCACTGAGTAATATTCAAGATGCTGTTTTTATCATTCCCCACTCAACCTTTTTGAGGGCCCCTGGCGGCCCCCACTTTGAAAACCATTGGTTTAAGCCATTTTGTGCCTTGGACTTGAAGTTGAGTGCTATTGGCTTTACAGTCCACATCTATGTTTGAGACTCTTCTTTTGTAGTGCTTCTTAGGTTGTCTGGTTATAAGACGAAGTGGACTAAAAAGGACATTCTGTCTTAAAACTCTGGGCTACATATCTGTTGAAGAAATCTTTGCCATTTGTGACAGTATTTTGGATACTCGAAAATGCCAATGGTGTAACAAGGGGAAACCAGATAACCTATGTAAGCACTGAAAGTACAATAATCAACTGTAAGCTGCACAAATGATGCTAAAGTAAGCATGTGCTTCCTTATCAGTGCCAATTTCAGTTTTTAGGGGATCTGTACAACACTTGATCATCTCTACTCCAAAATCTATAGTACTTGTTAAACCTGAACTAGATAACTCTACAATAAATGGATGGAGATTTATAAAAGCTTTATTCTTTATTTGTGAAACATAGGGAGGATTTTATATTGACACAAGCATGAAAACTACATTGTAAATACTGATCTATTCTATAATGATTACAGAGTCTTAAAACCTGTTTATAATCCGTAGCCTTTTTCAGATCATAGTACCCCAATAGACACAGCTTTGAATTCCCCATCACAGATCATTTGTCTTTTCACATCATAGAAGTCAAGATCTGGGTCATGTGAGCTTTCAGAGCATGCAGGTGGGATTACAGAATAAAAGGACTGTGGCTTACAACTCGTGGAATTCACCTTATCTATCTAAATAAGATACTGTATAGGTAGGGGATTTCTCTTAATCTGTCTTAGCTCTGTGTCACAATCCTCATGCAAGCTGTACAAATGCAATCAGTGCTTTAAATAAAACTGAACATGTTCCGTCCTCAATGTATTATCTGAATCAGACTCTGCTGATCAACCTATTTCGCAGATAAGACAGTGAAATATCAATGTGGTGCTTCTGCTCTCTGCACACTGTACACTGTGCAGCTCTTTCTGTCACATCAGTTCCACAGTCTCGTAATACTCCTAACAGTCCATAGTTGTTAGGGGTTTGTTGCTACCTTCACGATGGATCAGGGCTGTAGTAATGGTTAGTCGACTTTCACTCCCCCATCTGGGACCTTTCAGTTCTGTGAGGTGTAAAAAGAGAATGTGCACATTACATTAAATAAAAAAAGTTCCTCCTAAGAGATGACTGGAGAGAAAACAGGTTTGCTTTCAGACTGCATGGACTCCTATGATTGCTTTCTATAGGGAGTTGAGCTTGTCTTATATGTTTGAAAACAGTTGTTTATGTTAAACTTGTTAATGTAAAGCATTACCATAAAATTGGAAATAACTTATTTGAATAATTATAACACCTTAAATCTGAATTAAAAATCGATGCAAGAATTTTTGTTGTCAGAAGCATACTAATTCACACTTTCTGGTCACCAATGTGACGGATTTTAAGTCAACACAAAAATCCTTACTAAGTTAGGAGGTGTTAGAGAGAGCATAGATACAGTGGTTTCATATTTAAGGCCATTTACATGCATACATGCCAAATTCTGAATCTTTATTTTACCAGCTTCCCCGCAATCATTATGGAAGAAGCGGTAGAAAATGACAGACTAACTGACTGATTTGACCATTTACTATATTAGTCTAATTAGGTGCTCTTACTCTACAGGCAAATGTCACTTTTAGATGAGACCAAAGAAAAGATGTTACGCGATAATGCTCTGCATGATTTCTTTAATATCAACCCCTTGAGTACATGATGTCTGAGATTCTTGTGAAGAATTTTATGAATCTCTGAAATGACACATCTCTTGAGTCTGTTCTTTGTACAGCAGGTCCATATGAAACGGATTGGCTTTATGAATAGAAAGATAAATGGATATCCTCAATATTTTGCACTTTGTGTTGATCTTTCTTAAAAGGTAAACTAATCAAAAAAGTAAGACAGCTGTGCTCAACGGAAATATGCTGCTCATTTCACTGAAGAAGTTAGCTGACCTGATGAGGTTTCATTAGACACGTCAACTGATAAAAGAAAACAGGAAAATTGTCTGCTTGACTTTTACAACTCTTACAACTGTTTCCTGTCAAGAGTAAAATTCTTGTGTTGCTTTGAAACATTATACAAAGCTGATCTGTCAATGCCAACTGCTAATGAAGGAAAGAAATACGCTTACTTCCTTAGCTAAACCAAAAGCTTTGTGACTGTTTAATACCTAATTGTGTATCTAACACTGCATTGCAAAAATGCAGATAGTTTTCTGCGGTACATATTGCTTTTGTCCACTTTTAAGACCGGGTGAGCACCCGATTTTTATTATGGCCTTCTTTCTAACCACATATTCACTTCTGACCATAAAACACGGACACATTGCTGTAATACATCTAGCCTCACTGTTATCTGCTGCATGCTTGCTCTCTCTCGCTCGCTTGCAGCCTGAGTAAACTGCAGACATCTCTTTACATGTCTTTAGAAAATAAAGTTTATAGGTTCTCACATCTCTGCTTCATCTGAATTCATTTTAAACATCTGACTGAAACTGAAAACAACTGAATGTTCCTCACTCAGTAAGAAATGTCACATAGAGTTGTAGTTCATCCCAGTAGCTCTTTGGTACGCTGTGTTCACTGAGCAGAATAGGAAGAGATTTCTTAGTTTCATTGGCTGATCACTGGTCAAAGCCAATTAAAGCTGAATATCATCCAATTTCAGTTAACAGCCTATTTCTGTGCATCTCTAAATGTAAATGACAATTCACAGATGTAATGAAGAAAAATATTGAAATCTAACATTTATGAAATTGAGCTGTTTGTGGTAATGGTGCATGTGCAATACCCATGTTACATAATTTACTTTAATATTCACTATGTAACAGAAGTTTTAGTTTGTAATCAGGTTTCTGCAGACTACACTGTAGGAAACGAGTGTGTATGACTTTCCAAGTATTCAAAACATTCATTGAAATTTTAACCTAATCTTGACAACAGAAAAAACAAAACAAATCAGCTCAGATAACCAGGATTATCATTCAGGGTCCACAAGGAATGAGCTTTGTTTTCCTAAGACGTATACCTCCCAGCTGAAACAATACTCAGCTATCCCTAATGCATCCTGATGCAACGCCTTCTCCAAATTAGCCTTCTTTCTTCTCAAATGTTGTTTAGCTTTAGTAAGATGGGTTTAAAGCCTCAACCTGAAAGTCCTTAATAAGGACTCACAGATCTGACAGCTCTCCCTGGTAAGAAGAGAGTGGCCACTAGAGAGAAGATCGGGGTTAGAGTTGAGCGATTTGGCTTTACTGGATGGAGGTTGAGGGGTGGGGGATGGGTTGCTTGAGGCAGCACTTTAGGTGAACTCTTAAGTGAATGGAGTGGGACCACATGTTCGTACTGAATTTGCACGACTCTGGCCAAAAGTGCACATTTGTGGTTTAAGATAAGGGAGGCAGTCACACAGATTTTCTTAAAACAAGATTTCAGAGAATGATCTTCCTGGGAAAGGCTGTTTGTTCTACACAAACACACTAATGTCCCTTTTTGTGGTTATGTGTTTCACTGTATCCAAGTGTAGGTTTATGTATATCTAACGTTACAGCTTGATTAAAAGTGTTTGGAATATTTCTTTGGCTTCTCCATCTTCTCTCTCTCATAGATTTATATTCCAAGCAGGTGTAGAAGTGCAGGCCATCAACAAAAATGTGCTTTGACCTTTATTACCATTCCAGCCCCACTGCAATGCAACTTATCTTGTGGGAGAGTCACTGTAGTCAGGATCTTCTGTGAAACAATCATACGTGCCCTTTCATTTTATGTGATAGACCAACACAAATTAATGTTGGTGGAAGGAAATAGGTTTTCTGTTTTTATTGTACTAATAAAAACCCATAAAGAGTTGTTTGTGTTCGGATTCACCCCTTTTAGTCTGATAACCCTAACTAAAATCCAGTTTAACCAACTGCCTTCAGAAGTCACCTAATTAAGAAATACAGTTCACCTGTATTTAGATTTATCTCCATATAAATCCAACTGTTCTGTGAAGGTCTCAGAGGTTTAATAGAGAACAACAGTGAACAAAAAACATCATGAAGACCAAGGAACACAGCAGGTCAGCAATAAAGTGGTGGAGAAGTTTAAAGCTTGGGATGTTGTTTTATAACATAAGCCTGCTTTAAACCTCTCACAACACAACACTCCGTTTAATCCATTATCTAAAAATAGAAAGAATATGGTACCACTGCAAACCTACCAAGACAAGGCTGTCCACCTAAACTGAAAAGCCAGGCAAAGAGATAATTATTCAGGGATGAAGCCAGGAGGCTCATGGCAAATCTGAAGGAACTGCAAAGGTCCAAAGCTCAGATGGATAAATCTGTTGACAGGACAAGTGTTCATTGGCCGCTCAGTGAATGGTCTCTTATGGAAAAGTGGCAAAAAAGGAAGTCATTGTTCACGGTTTACCAAATGCCATGTAGGGAACACCGAAAACCTGTGGAAGTAACTGCTCTGATGAGATGAGACTACACTGTTTGACCTACATGTAAACACAGTGTGTGAAGGAAAACTAACATTGATTATCACACTGAACACACCATCCCCATTGTTAAACATAGTGGTGGCAGCATCATGCTGTGGGGATACTTTTGCTTTCTGGGGACAGGGAAGCTGGTTGGAGTTGGTGAGAAGATTGAGTAATAAACTGGGCAATCCTGGAAGAAAACCTGTTACAGGCTGCAAAACATCCACCTTCTGGCAGGACTTAAAGTCGAACTTAAAAATAAAGCTAGTGCTACAATGGAAGGGTTTAGAACAAAGCATATTTATGTATTAGAATGGCCTAATCAAAGTCCAAAACCAAATTAAGTTCAGAATCTGTGGCAAGACTTAAATTAATCTGTAGAGACTCTCCATCCATCCTGACTGAGCATAACCCAGAAGACTTGTAGCTGTAAGTACAGGAAGGAATTTCTATTAAATATGGATAGAGGAGAGCTGAATACAAAAGAAAAACAGTTTCCCTTCCACTTTACAATAATGAATTGTATAATTAAATAATCCCTTTTTGGATTGATCTTTAAAACAAAATTGAATTATGCAGTAGTTTGTATTGAGGTATCATAATATCCCAATACAATACATTAAAGTATGTGGCAGCAATGTCTCTGTGAATGATTTGAAGTGGTATTTAAGGGGTATGAGTACTGTACACGTAAGAAGGATTTATGTGTATATTGCTGTTTGTAATATATCACTTTTATTTGATGTGGCTGAGATTGGCAGTTTCTTTTGTTTATTAATGTGCTAATTAATGTGGCTTGTTTGACAAGAAGCTGCACACGTGCTTTATGTTTCACCTTAAGATTTCCAGTCAGGGTGTTTCTGTCCATGAAGATCTTCAGCTGAAAGGTTTCTGCTATTCAGACTGGAACTAGTGAATTAATAGAGGCATGGCTAAATGTTTCACCCGTTCCATCTGTCTGCAGGACTTGGGAGTGAGACCCCCGCCAAAGCCAGTAATCCTAGGTTTCTACAGAAGCGAGCGCTGAGGTAAGAGAAGCAAGTTTTATAGTAATTTCTGTTCAATATTTCATTTAAGACAGACCTAATTCTTCCTGTCTCAACCAACAGGTAAAACATGGGGTTACCAGTAGCTCTCAGGATTTGATTTTAGTGGGGTGTTTTCCAGGATTTTGAAGAGATGTTCAATTTTGAGATCTTATGATATTCCCCAAAAGATCTGCCACTTTAACAGTTTTGTTTGGAACATTTTGATTCTGCTAATGAGCAGGTGTTCATATGCTTCTTTAGACAAAAGTATGTACAAATCAACAAAACATTAATTAACTAAAGTTGTTATTTGTGCTTGCTCTGTGGTTCCAAAAGGTTCTTTCTTGGTGCTGTTTTAGAGGGCTATCATTGCTAAATGTCTCTGGCCCAGATATGGGCGACTGGTTTAAAGAAACACCTGCAGATCGCTGTGGGGTTTATTTTAACCAATTAACTATGGTGGATATAGATGCAGCCAACCTGTCTAAAGTGCTTGCTGGAGGTCTGTAGAGCCCTTGTGAAGATGCCAACTTGATATTCCACTGTGCAAAGCCAAGCAACATTTCTGAATCGTATGTTGGAAAATATTTAGATAAAATAGTTTTTTATATAAAAGGACCTAGTGTGTGTCTCCCCAACTGTGTTTGGCACAGAATTGAATAAATAAAACGGCAAGATCATGTTTTTCCTCAATTCTCAACTGTTTTCTCTCATTGAATATGCTCCACCTAGCCTTTTGTACAGGTCCTTCTCAAAATATTAGCATATTGTGATAAAGTTCATTATTTTCCATAATGTCATGATGAAAATTTAACATTCATATATTTTAGATGCATTGCACACTAACTGAAATATTTCAGGTCTTTTATTGTCTTAATACGGATGATTGTGGCATACAGCTCATGAAAACCCAAAATTCCTATCTCACAAAATTAACATATTTCATCCGACCAATAAAAGAAAAGTGTTTTTAATACAAAAAATGTCAACCTTCAAATAATCATGTACAGTTATGCACTCAATACTTGGTCGGGAATCCTTTGGCAGAAATGACTGCTTCAATGCGGCGTGGCATGGAGGCAATCAGCCTGTGGCACTGCTGAGGTCTTATGGAGGCCCAGGATGCTTCGATAGCGGCCTTTAGCTCATCCAGAGTGTTGGGTCTTGAGTCTCTCAACGTTCTCTTCACAATATCCCACAGATTCTCTATGGGGTTCAGGTCAGGAGAGTTGGCAGGCCAATTGAGCACAGTGATACCATGGTCAGTAAACCATTTACCAGTGGTTTTGGCACTGTGAGCAGGTGCCAGGTCGTGCTGAAAAATGAAATCTTCATCTCCATAAAGCTTTTCAGCAGATGGAAGCATGAAGTGCTCCAAAATCTCCTGATAGCTAGCTGCATTGACCCTGCCCTTGATAAAACACAGTGGACCAACACCAGCAGCTGACACGGCACCCCAGACCATCACTAACTGTGGGTACTTGACACTGGACTTCTGGCATTTTGGCATTTCCTTCTCCCCAGTCTTCCTCCAGACTCTGGCACCTTGATTTCCGAATGACATGCAGAATTTGCTTTCATCCGAAAAAAGTACTTTGGACCACTGAGCAACAGTCCAGTGCTGCTTCTCTGTAGCCCAGGTCAGGCGCTTCTGCCGCTGTTTCTGGTTCAAAAGTGGCTCGACCTGGGGAATGCGGCACCTGTAGCCCATTTCCTGCACACGCCTGTGCACGGTGGCTCTGGATGTTTCTACTCCAGACTCAGTCCACTGCTTCCGCAGGTCCCCCAAGGTCTGGAATCGACCCTTCTCCACAATCTTCCTCAGGGTCCGGTCACCTCTTCTCGTTGTGCAGCGTTTTCTGCCACACTTTTTCCTTCCCACAGACTTCCCACTGAGGTGCCTTGATACAGCACTCTGGGAACAGCCTATTCGTTCAGAAATGTCTTTCTGTGTCTTACCCTCTTGCTTGAGAGTGTCAATATTGGCCTTCTGGGCAGCAGTCAGGTCGGCAGTCTTACCCATGATTGGGGTTTGGAGTGATGAACCAGGCTGGGAGTTTTAAAGGCCTCAGGAATCTTTTGCAGGTGTTTAGAGTTAACTCGTTGATTCAGATGATTAGGTTCATAGCTCGTTTAGAGACCTTTTTAATGATATGCTAATTTTTTGAGATAGGAATTTTGGGTTTTCATGAGCTGTATGCCAAAATCATCCGTATTAAGACAATAAAAGACCTGAAATATTTCAGTTAGTGTGCAATGAATCTAAAATATATGAATGTTAAATTTTCATCATGACATTATGGAAAATAATGAACTTTATCACAATATGCTAATATTTTGAGAAGGACCTGTACATCTACTACATCTTTGTAGTTATAATCTTAAATGTTTCTGGGGGAGAAATTAGCTCCTTATATCCGTGTGAGGCAGAAAGTGCAAGAATAGAATGTCTCCAAGCCTCTACATCCCATAAACATTTGACAGGCATTCACACTGGTCCTCCTTTATAGTGACAGGTTTCAATGTGTTCAGGGTGTAAAACTGTAATTGGCTGACTTAGTCTGGCCTTCACAACTTCCTACATTTTCCATGCGTGAACAACTGTTTTCTCTCACAGTTCAGTCCTGTTTCAGTAACAGTTGGTGTTTTTCCACACAGCTTCCAGAAGGAATTTTTTTATGAGGAAAAAGACGATCCAGCCAAAAACACCAAGGATATAGGTGTAAGTCTTACGGCCAGTCTCCCCAAAGGTCAGTAACGTTAGGTTATTTGGAGCAATATGAACAGAATAAAAACCTGTTTTCATCCAATGCATCTTTATTAAAGTGTAGGGGTTCTATATGTTTTGGTATTCATCCTAGTATTGACTAAGGTATAAAGTTAAAATAAATCTTAAACTGTGCTTACACATATCACTACTAAGTTTAGAATTATTCATTTCAGGTTTGATCAGCCTAATTATTTAACATTTTAACATGGAGACCATCCAGTGCAGTCGAGGGCTACTGCACATCACACAACTTCACATCATGTGAAGTAGTCCAGTAGCATCAATAGAAATCCACAAATCTGAAATCAACTTTTCTTTTGCAGTTGCTGTAGTCTTGCAGGGTTGGTAATTTGTTCATTTTTAATCTGTAACTGTTTTACTGCTTTGTTTTTTTTTTTTCTTCCGGGTACCCAAAAAAGATGCCACACACTCAGTTTCAAAGTGGTGGAGAATAGTCGTAGTCGTCTCGGCCATGAATGAAATCTTTACATCAGCTCTGTCAACAACACAACCACTTAAAGGGGACATATTATGCTATGAAATCCTTCCTTTTCCTATTTAAATCATTTAGTTTTGGTCTATATAAAGTGGAACTGCAATGCTTTGGTCTGAGCTCCTTGTTATTGTAGCTCCACAGGCTCCTCTTTTACTCCTGTTCTGAGGTGTGTCTGAGAGAAACTTGTTTTGGCGCCGTCTCTTTAAATGCTGTTGAGGCACTCGCACCCCGCCCTCCTCCAGGTCAAAGAGCGCTCCACTTTAACCCATTCGGTGATTTTTTTGTAGTTTGATAACAGATACAATTATCTAGCGCTACAGAGATAAAAACAACAAAAACAATGCAAAACTGTTTATGTAATAATAATATTCAAAACATGCAGTGCGGTTCTGTCCTCCAGGAGCTAAAAGCAGCACACAGCACCAACATAAGCAGAAGACACGATGCTACCGCTATCAGAACAATAGTCATGAAATCATATATACACATAATAAATTAATGTCTAAAATAAAGTTTGTTGTCATTTTAGCGTTGTTTTCAGCTAACTGCTTTGCTGCGTCTGTCGTTTCCGTAGGCAGAAGGAACTGACCCCTTAATCAGATGAAGTCTTTCAGGAAATCCTTCTCGATACTGGCGCACAAACTAAGAGGAATTTCCAAACAGAATATAAAGAAACAAACGCAGCACCTGGAGAGACTATATTAAACTTCTCTGCTCTCCTCCAGACTCCCAAGTAAAAAAAAAAACTGTGGATTTTGCTGTAAGGTCCCCTTTAGGAACTACTTCCTTTCTAACTTTTAAAATAAGAAGCTAAAACAATATTACACACAATGTCTAGATTCTACCCTTTATATCTTGGTTGTGTAATAATAGCTATAATAATAGCTCAGAGCCTAATAAAGGGTATTAGGTTAAGGTGGCAAATACATTTTCACATAGGTCTGGGTTGGATAGTTTTTTTTCTAAATACAGTTAGCATTTGAAAACTGCTTTACATTTTTGCTCAGATTATCTTTGATCTTAAAATGTATTCGACGATCTGAAACAGTTGGAAAAAAGCAAAAAATGAAACACTCTCTAAAAGAGCAAATATGTTTTCATAGCACTGTAGATGTTTAATACTCAAAAGCCTCTTCATTTAGCATTCTTATGCATTCTTTTTTGTTTAAGTCTCTGAATTAAGGAAACGTTTTGAAGGCATTACAACAAGTGCAAGTGACTGGGAAATGAACAGGTAAGATCATCAGCCTACCACATAAAGCGTTTGTTTTCAGAGCTGAGTAAAAATGTCTTTTCTTTCTCTTTCCATGAAGAAAGGAGCGTCTCGCTCGAAGACTGGATGGAATTGATGGGGAGGTTCATCCATCTCTCCTGCCCAACTTGGTGGCCAACCAAGTGGTGTGTCTTCTTCCAGAAGACACACCACGTTACACCAGAGCATCAGACCTTTGCGAGCCTCACGCTGGTGAGTACTGTACAGCTGAATTATAATTGGTAGTGGTTTTCTGTACTCATTACAACTCTCTCTGAAATGACAGTCCAGCGGTACGGCCTGGAAGGATTTGAGAACCCAGACGCGCCTGTGAAGCCTCCTGATCGGGAGTCCAGAGGTCGATACAGTTCTGACACTCAGTCCTCCATCCACACAGAGCCAGTCCATAGTTCAGGATCTACCACTGCTACCCCAGAGCAGGAATCCAAAGCCGAACGCATCGCCCGCTACAAGGCAGAGCGCCGCCGACAACTGGCCGAACGCTACGGCATCTCTTTGGACCAGGACCTCGACTTGGATTATGCATCACGCTACACCCGCACCCGGAATGAAACTGACAACTTGGAGAGGCGTAAAAGAGAACTTGGAGAACTTTTAAAAGACGAAGGCAGGGACATCACTCTGAGTGTTTACAGCAGCACTGCAGTCAGTAGCCCGAAATCAGGCAACTCTGCAACTCCTCACAGCCGCCCTGACCCAGTCTACGATGTGGCTCGCACCAGGCTGGACTCACTCTCTGAGAGAGAGAGGCTGATGAACCTGGAGAATCAACGCAGAGCTGCTCCATCTGAGTCTACATCCACCTCCTCATACATGGACGTAACCTCATCATTCTCTGCCAAGGTACCTGCTAAAGACTCTGTGGCTTTACTGCCACCTAGCTCACCAAAGATGAGCAGACATTCATCACTTGCCTCACCCAAACATACTGCATCTCCTGGGGAGATGTTCATTGAGCAGCAGGCCCAGAGCATCCTTAGCAGACAGGGGTGAGTGCTGTTTGTTTCCTTCTGTACTCAGCTTTTTTATGATCTGTGTTTCTTTAGTAGGATAAGCTTCTTGTGTAGACAACAGCAAGTAATTTAATGTCCTTGGTCCCCAGCTTCCTTTTAAATCTATAAACACAGGGTTCTAGCCCGATTACTGTTGTTTCATTCTATTTTTAATAGTTTTACTTGCTATGACTGCATGAGCCATAAACCCGTTTAATGTGTACCAAAGTATTTCTCACACCAACTCTAATTGAGACCTATACCTGCCTATTGAATGCAATATATTTGCATGTGTTGTGGTTTCATTTCATTTGGGAAAAAAACATTTTTGTACTTTTGTTTTAATTCACAAATGAGCTGTTCCAGGAGCAGTCTCCATCTCTCTTAGGATGATGCCAGCCTTTGGTTTTGTATCAATCTATAGGTCTGAAAGTAAATCAGTTTTTGGAAAACAGTGAATGTCAAGTTTACTGGCACAAATTCTTAATAAGCTATATTTAATGATGTTTGAGCATGCTAAGGGAGTAAGGGAAGGGTTGTTTTCCAGCTACGGATCCATCCTTTTCTTCAGTTTCAACCAAATGGACTGTGAAGTGCTCGAGGGACCAGAGTTAACTTTTGCCTTGAATTCTGTTTTTGTTTTTATCTGACTCATGTGCCGAGAGTTTCCTTTTAAAACAGGGAATATATCCTGGACTCTCACAAAGTACATTTTGTTGCTTGTCCTGCTTCCAAAAAAGTTTAGAATTCAATTACTTTAGATTTCCATGCAGATGTAAGTATACAAGGAATTTGTGAGCACCTCTAAATGTTCCTAAGGTTTTTTCTAAGATCTCCTTGACCCAACCCAAACCTTGACCTACCCATAACCCTGCTATGTGTAGTTATGAACAAACCTATGAAGATGCATTCCTTGATCCTACACATGACCGTGCTGTCATTGCCCATCCATCTGTGCCTGTGTGCGTTTGGCCGCCTCACTGTGTTCCTCATTGTCTACCTCAGATTTCAAAACTTGTCCAGAAAGCAAGTTCATATGGTGCAGGGTGGGTGTTTGTTACAGGCTGGCTCAGTGCGACTCCACGATCGCACCTCTGACCCACAGCTGGGTTTGATCAAAACCAGTCCAGCATAAAGAAACAGAAACAGAGGAGAGCCCCACCTCTGCCTTTTCACTCAGAATCTGTGACGCTAATGTAAGGAGCAACATTTTTGAGCACGTTTCATTTGAACCTCGACCTCAAAATTTATTCTTGACCTTTGAAAATAACTTTCTAATCTGGAGTGAGATAAATTAAAAAGCATGAAAAGTGCAAAGGTTTTCCTTCATATAAATAAGGACAAGAAAGAAAACCTCTCAAATCTTCATTAAACATCACATAAAACCATATCTGTAGCAGGGATTAGCCTGGAACTGTATAACATGTGACAATTTCTCTAAAATAGAAATGCACTAACCAGCATTTTGTGGTCGATTTCCTATCTTCACTTTTTGTAAAACTGATATACCTGTACAGGTTGTAAACAAACTGGAGTTCTCTTTAAAAACTGTAACAGGCTGATATAAGAACAACATTACTTAATTGTAGTAGGAGCAGAGGAGAAGTCACACCACTATGTGAAAAGGCAAATACTAAATGATTATGAAGTTGATAGTTTAATCTCTTATAATCTTATATTAGTGGTTAGCACAGCTAACATTACTAACACAGTATGTTCTGTTAAGCAGTGGTTCTCACCTGCTCTAAAAAATGAGAATTTGAAAAGGCAGCTAACATTTTCAAATCAACATGCTCCATGACAAAGGTGGAAAGCCCAAAAAGTACAAAAACTTTAGCCTTCCTGTTATCTGCTGAAAGGCTTGTTGACTCTTGCAACTTCAATGCAAGATCTCTAGACGTGATGGAAAATGTCGGTGCTTCCTCAGGCTTCATTTTTAAAAACCTTGCTGATACGGACAATGGCTGTCTTAAACTGACACCATCTACACCAAAGAGGATTGACACCGAGATGTGGTAGCATTTAGGTATGGTGCGTTCACTGATTGTGAAAAGGTTGGGTTTTTGAGTTTCAGACAAGCTGGTCCTCAGTATTTGATCAAACGTGTCCACTTAAATTATACAGAGACATAAATATCTGACTGTAGAATAATTTCCCACCTGCTCTTTGGTCCAAACAACTTCAGATGGTCATATAATTTTAATTATTCTTTCCGTTTTGGTCTAATGTCTCTTTGACTGAAGTACATTTCTCTTCTGATGTGTGTGATGAAGATGTAAAAAATTGTCACTTTCTGCAAAAAGGTTGTGAACATTGTGCCGACAGCTCCTTAGGTAAGATATTTAGTTATGTTATTGTGGATAAGGTCTCTTTTTTTTAAATCACAGGAACAGTGAACTCTGTAACCAACTTGAGTTTTTAGGATGCTGCTGGTGGCCAGGCTCACTCTCACTGTGGTCATGCTCAATGTAAAGTCAGCGGTGTGTGTAATTTAGTGGTGTGTAGTTTGTGTACTCTGACACAAAAGCTAACTGCAGACTGTTCTCCACATGCCTGGTCACTCACTCATGCTTCCCACTGGGTTTCCTCTGGAGCAGTGCAAAAACGACCCTTAGCTCTGATTGGTTCCTCCAGACTGATGCTGAGGGGAATACCCACTCCCTCATCAACTGGCCTTCAAGGTACGCACACAGGCTGGTGGCGTGCCCCCTCCCCTAAATATCATTTACTTTGCCCTCATTGAATTGGACTAAAACCCAGACCCACCAACCTCCATGAGGCAATTCTTAAATTGCTGGTCTTCTTAGGAAGGTTTGCATGTTAAGTTTAAAGTCATCTAACCTCTTCATCATCCTCACCATCACAAGCACCCGTTGGATCTTAACTTCATCTCCCCTCCACCATTTGCCTGTGTTGGGTTTAATCTCTATGTAAAACATAACCAGCTGAAAGACGTCATCTTGCCTCCTACCTTCTGATAAAATTAACTTATGGAGTATTTCTTTATTCTAAAAGCTGCAGTACGTCTGCTGTTTTGTGCATTGATTGTACAGTTCTGTGTGCAGCATACTTTATACAATGCCTTGCAAAAGTATGTACACCCTCTCCTCACATCCTAATCACTTTACGCACGCAAACATGATTGTGTTTAGTTCGGATTAAATGTGTTAGACCATGACAAAGAAGTGCATAATTATGAAGTGGGAGGCAAACAATGCATGGTTTTCCTGCTTACAAAGAAAAAAAGTTTACTGTGCACTTCTTTTCTGCCACCTTTACACCAAAATGAAATCCACTGAATTGCCTCCAAAAGTCACTTAATTTAAAAATAAAGTGTGTAATTAAATGTAGCTGTTATGTCCAGTGATAACTTTGGAGGAGCTGCAGAAATCCACAGATGGCAAAATCTGTTGACGTGAAAATTATTAGGCATGAAAGTTTCCCATAAGCCATAGAGGAAACAGGAAACATGTGGACGAAGGTGTTCTGTTCAGATAAACGAAAAAAAGGTTTATGGCCTTCATGCTGCAAAATATTGTTGCACAAAACAAACTTTCCACATCATCCTGATGTTCACCATGTTTTACCATCTCCTTGGTAAACATGGTGGCGGGCGCATCATGCAGTGAGGAATGCCGTTCTTCTTCAGGGAGAGGAAAGCTAATGGACAGAGGTAAATACAGTCCAAGTCTGGAAGAAACCCTCTTAGAGGATTTAAAATACTGGAGAATTAACCGGAGGTTCACCTTCTTACAGGACAGCAGTAGACTTACAATCTGAGCCACAATGGAATGGTTTAGATATATCACATAAAATTGCAGTAAAATCCACTGAAGTTTATGGGTGTACTGTGACAAATTTGAAAAAGATGAGGGGTCAGAATACTCTTGCAAGACTCTTTCTCATTCATGTATGAAAATCCTTGATTCACATCTAATGTCATCTTTTTCTGAACTGAACCCAATTGCTTTTCACTGATGATGCTGCAGTAGATTCTGTATCATCTACTTGGTTGAGTCTCAACATCGTCCCAACAGTAGATATGATCAATACAGGATAAAACAAAGTACTTAATAATGATGAGGTTCTCTTGTGCCGGTTTTATACTTAGAAAGAGATGCACAATAGATGTTGCACTGATGATGCCTTTCCTGGCAGTCCCGGTTTCAGATTTTCATTGAGGCTGACATACAGTTTTTGTTTTCAGACAGTTTATGTTTGCTGTGCTTTTTCTAACCCAAGTATGCCAAATGGTAACTAGTTCTTTGTTTCCCTGAAGAATAAAAGTTAGGGAGAGGCTTGCCAGGGAGGAAGGGCACCAGAGAAATCCAGAACTGGAAAATTTGGCTGAATTGTCGGGATACCACAGACAGCTTCAGTACCGGCCCCAGACTTCTGCTCCGATCCACTACAACAGGGAGCGAGCAGGCCCCCAGCAGGCCTACTTCCAATCGTATCACGATCCACAATCTCATTTCAGCAGATCTAGTCATCAAGGAGGAGAAGATATTGGTGGTTACCTGAGTTACCTGTCTATGGCCTCTGGTCCCACATGCAGAGCTGAACAGGAACAAGAAAAAAGAGTGTGTCAGGATGAGACTGAGGAACCTGAGGGGGTAAAAACAGAGGGTCTGCTGAGGAGCAGAAAAGCTGTCTTGCCTTCAGAGATCCGTCGCAGGGAGAGAAGCACGGAGGACCCACAAAGAGGAAGAAGTGAGGAAGAGATGGGGTTGTCCAGCATGTACAGCCTCAGCCAGGCTCAGGTTGCTGCTGTAGAGGAACATGCAAGATCTGGAGTCATAAGCAGAGCCAGGACAGAGAAATCAGAGCACAGCACTTGTCTACAGGCAGCAGAGTGGAGACCTCGAGGTCAACAAAATGTCATTTATGTTCACAAAGGACCGACAGCAACCCACATCCATCCTAATACATTGCATGCAATCCATGGCACCACCGCCTCCAGGACTGCTTTTAACCCCTTGGTGTCAGATGTTGGTACAAATCAAAGGAACATACAGCACCAGCTGCAAGACTATAGAGTCCAGGAGTGTGAGGGTGATGGGAATGGAGAGGGTCATCAGGATCGCCGGGTGTCTGTGTCCAAGCTCAGGCATTCATACATGGACAGCACCACCACACCTCCAAGCAGACGCAGGAATGAGCTGTATGTGGAGAAATTAAATGTTACATCCATGCTGCTTACTGGCTAGCTGCTGTTGAAGCTTATTATCTAACATGGGCTGGGCATTCACACTAACAAGCAACTAAATTATGTGTAAAGTTAACATAAAAACATAGTGACTACTTGCAGAATTTCTAAACTCTGGAACAGTACATTTATCAACTAACTAACCTAACACAAGGTCTGGACAATAATGTCCTTTATCCTAACTGTCTGATTCTGCACGGGCCCAGTGATTAAGTATGCTTTCACTGCCTACTCATCTGCATGGCATTGCTATGGTGCTGGACTTAAGATCAAGCCGTTTGTCAAGAGATGCATTTGTGCCACCCATCCCTCTCTTCATCTCCCTCACCAGACTGTTTTCTTTCTCCTAATGGCTCTTTATCTGTTGATCCATTTACCTTTGCACTCCCTTCAGTGACATTGAGGGTCAAAGGAAACATGGGGGCTACCAGGCACCATGGAGAGGTGTGAGGGAAAGGGGGCACCAGCCTCTGCACTATATCTGTCATGGGGAGAGTCGAAAGACCTCAGAAAGGTTTAGGACTCAGCCCATCACTTCTGCTGAACGGCAGGAAACTAATAGGTATTCCTTTATTCCTAAGAATGCATGACTTAGAGTGAGGAACGCTGGAAAATGTTCATGATTGTGCATGTTAATCAAATAATTAACATCAGAAATGTTGATTCTAAACTTGTTCTGGTGAGCGTTCTGATTCATTTTCTAATTTGCACTGTGAAGTCAATAATTCACTATTTGAATCCATAATAAAATTCACATCGTGATGTTTTAGTTTCCTTCTGACCAATAGGAATAACTTGATGAATGACCATGAACACGCTCAACTCACTCTAACAACATTAGGAAACAGGGAAGCTTAATGGCCAAAGGTTCCTCTGATTGGGTTTTGGCAGCGGTCTTCACATGTGACCACCTGTGCATGAATTGACCATTGTAAGGAATGTGATCACGGAACCAAACGGACCTCCTTAATTCTGTCTAATGCTCCTGCTTAGTCTGCTTTGCCGTTTCCTTTTACAATAAATTCTTCTCTGCAAGCCAGAAGCAACTAACTTTCTTTGCATCTACTCTCCTTAACCAATCACTACTTTGTCATTTTGTTGCTTTTAGATGAGTAGCTTTTACTGATTTTTCTCTCCTTTTTTACTCTCGCGTCTAGGTCTTGCGTGAGCTCACACGTTACTTCTATAGATGGTAAGTTATGTTTCTGTATAATTCAAGTTAGATTTTTGGGTAGAATTTAAATTTAGAAGGAGCCAGTTCATGGATATAAATGTGTTGATTTCAGATGTATGCATTTCAAGCACTCAATGTCTTCTACATATTTCCTGCAATGACAAATAAACTGTACAACAGTGCTTCAAGGGAAATGTCAGGGTTTATAAAGTTGGGGTCTTTTAAAAGATTAGAAGTAGAAAATATATTGCCTGCATTAGATGGCTCTTTTTGCATCTTCATTGAATATAAATCCAGCCTTCTGTGTTCTGAACCTTACCGAAGACCATAAGACATAAGTGAGAAGCTCTGTCATTCAGGGAGCGCTGGAAGGAAAACCTGTTGTTTATCTGCATCTAAACAAGTCAGCAGAGGTGGTTTAGGGATCTGATGAACATGCCTTCCTGTGGAGGTTTTCCAGAAACATCCAACGAAGAGGACACCCTGTTGCAAACTCACAACTTCTTCTTGGTTCGACAATATACATTCTGACTGAATGTTTTGGAATTACCTGGAATAAGCCTAGTGTTGCTAGGGAGAAACATGTCTGGGTTTCCCTGGTGGAACTGTCACCTCTGTAACTCAATCTTGGAAAAGTGGGAAAAGACTGATGAGTTAATAGTTATAGGGATAATACTTTTTACTTTTTGTACCTCTTTACTTTTACATCAGTTACTCTGACCTGTAATGTGTTTACATGTTCTGTTCTCAGTTCATATTTCACACAAGAATATTATTAGTGGTGCACCACCACTTCCCTCCATGTCCTTGCATAAATCTGTGGCTTCTTTGTCACTAATCTCCCATTGCAACTGTGACTTGGTTCTAGAGGTTCATGAAATGCCCTTTCTATAAACTGCTCCGGTTTTAGATTAGAGTTGTTTTTAAATAGTAAAGGTTTGCTTTGATCCAGGTCACTCTTTGACTAGCTGTTAGCTTTGAGGACCAACTAATCTGGATTTATACTAAATACAGAAGCCATGAGACTTATCTAGTGGCCAACATGTTTACAGGTTTAACAGGACCTCATTGTAAAAGTAGCCCTTCAAATAAAAGTAAAACTAGGTAGTCTCTGTAATCGGATGTAGATACAGTGCACACAGCAGAACTAACATGGGTGTAGTAGGTGTTTAAAGTGCATAAGCAGGATGTCCAGTTGGATTGTATTTAATGACCCTTTTTAAAGCAGTAGAAGGATTATAGTTTGCACACAAATCAAAGCTGATCATCTCAAAGATTTATATAAAAACAATTTTAGAGTTGCTTTAGCGGAGTCATTAATGGTGCTCACAGTAGCATAACACAACAGCTAGGGGCAAAAGCAACTCATCTGGTTTTCATAAACACACTCTCAGCCAGGACGCTTTTGTACTGACAAGAATTAAGTGCAGCTGAGTCAATCAAAGGAATCAATCAATCAAAGTTGTTCTCTGATGTCATGTGTCTTGCACAATGTGTGTGTGCAGCAGCGATACACACCTGCAGATCTTCAGTCTTCGCTGCTCAGACGACCCTAGTCTATGTTTAATGGTTTGTCTTTACTTCCAGCTGTTAAAGTACATCTTTTTATGGTGCAATGTGCTTAGAATAAATGTAAAGATTATGATGTAGGGTTTTAATGTGCAGTTCACCTGAAAAAAACTAAAAAAAAGAACGCAACTAGTTCAACATTTGACACCCCTTCAGAGCATTATTACATGTCTTTGTTGACGTCTGCACATTTTAAAACACCAGCCTGATTTACAATTTGCATCGATGGATATAGATACAAAAGAGATGGTTTAAGCTGACATCTGTTAAGCTTTAACAACCCGTGGATTAAATAAAAAAACAAAAACCTTTCCTGTTCCATTATTTTTACCTTTTGATAATTGGTTCAAGCAGAGTTGTTATTACTCTGCATCTGGGCTGAACAAACATGAAAGATATGTTCCTGAAAGGGTTTAAATTGCAGCTGAAGCATCTGATTTATCATGGTTCAACAGTTGTTTTGTTAACAAACTTTTCTTTTTCTTTTCTTTTTTAATATAAGGATTTTTAAAAAGTGTGTTCGGTGACAAAAACTGTAACTCAGGTTTCATGTGAAGTAGGATATTCTGTACAGTAGCATGTGTAAACTCACATGTGTAACACTTCGATAAGCTGTAGCATATGAAAAAAGGATGTTTTCACCTGCTGCCATGTTTTAAACACCTACTGCACACTTGGTCAGCTAACATGAAGAGTAGTAATTTGACATTCTGTAAACGGGGACACTTGTACCCTTCTGATATAGCGTCCTTGATTTACTGTCCTGTCTTGCTCAAAGGGCAAACACTGCATGCACCATAGCTTTCTCCATCACTTTACTGGTGTGTCTGAATGAAGCTGTTCAGAACATTAACATTAATGTCTCCAATGTCAGAAGTACTCATGAAGTTTCTGATGTTTTTTGTATATATATATATATATATATCACTTATCTCCAAAAAGGAACGTCATGTAATAGTTCAGAGGCAAGAAAACTGATTTTGTTGAACCTCCCTGTTGCACCTTTACCAGATTGTGGTCTTTTAGGATATTTTATATTAATATTCAAGTGAAGACATTTTGTGCAGTGACCCAACAACCTCTTTTCTTTGTGCCCCACTCTTGTTCCAGCTGATGAAGAAAAGCTGGATGAACGAGCCAAGCTGAGCGTAGCAGCAAAGCGCTCTCTCTTCAGGGTGAGTTGCACCTCCTGCCCTTTGACCTGCTGGTTACTTTAAATTACATCCTGGTTTCAAATACAGAGCTCACAGACATGCTCTCAATGAAAGAATATTTATCTGATGTTGGTTCTTCACTCTTTGGGGATTCGTAGATGAGAGTAAATTGCATGTTTACAGGGTGAGTTGGCCTTATTTGTTTTGTTGCCTCACAATCTGGAATGAAAATTGAGTTTGCATCATTTCACTTACAGAACATGCATATAACTTTGAAGATGTATTATTTTAATTATGAAGCAAACAAGTAGTACAAAGCAGATGGCTTTGGATAAGTCTGTATGAGCTTGGCACATCTTGCCACTGAGATTTTTGCCATTCCAACACATTCAGATGTTTCCCCTTAAACCACTTTAGTGTTGCTTTAGCAGTATGCTTCAGGTCATTGTCCTGCTGAGAGGTGAACCTCCATCCCAGTCTTAAATCACAGGCAGACTGACAGGTTTTGCTAAAGAATATCCCTGTATCAATCCTTCTCTCAACTCGGACCATTTACCCAGACCCTGCAGCTGAAAAACATCCCTACAGCATGATGCTGCCACCACCATGTTTAAGTGTGGGGATGATGATTCCTTTTTTCCCTAACTCTGACTTCTGAAGACTATTGGATTTTATGTCTAGGGGTAGCAGAGTAAAGGAGGCTCAATACAAATGCATGTCAAACTTGTCATATTTTTATAAAATAAATTCAAAACACTAACGTGCCACTTCACAGCAGTACTTTGTGTTCATCTGGCACATACAATCCCAATAAAATACATAGATGTTTGTGGTTGTTGTATCACTGAATGTCAAGACGTCAAATGGCTATGTGTTCTCTTACAAGGCACTGTATGTGTGGAAATGCTGAAAATACTCTAGTTTTTTAACCTGAGCTCAAGTTGTAAAGTTGCAAACATAATAGTTGATGTAGGTGTGTGATGATGTCTGTGTTCACTTGTACTAATCTCTTTATATACTGGTAATAGCCAATTCAGTAATAAAGTAAGTTCTCCCTCTTAACTTCTGATAGTGCAGATATTATGAAATCTGTGCCTTTTCTCTACATTATTGTTTTTATTTAAGATGATCCTACGGGGCTTTTTGTCTGGAGCAGTGCTCTACTGATTCATAATGATCTCCTAAGTTTATCCCGATGTGCCCATTTCCAGGAAATGGAGAAGAGCATTGATGGAGGACTTCCCAAACCACGGTCCAGGAATGCAGCAGTGGACAGAAGACTTAGGCGGACACAGGACCGATCGAGAACTCAGCCGGTCACCACAAAAGAAGTAGTCATAGCAGCTACGTGAGTGCGGATGTTGAATTTAGTCTGATACTAAACTGCTTCACACACAAGGAACAACATGAGTACAGTCTTTTTGGAAAAAGCATCCATGTTCTCTAAAAGGTGAATGTTCTGAGTGGAAGTAGGCTTTATGCCATTAGTAAATAATATTTTTAATTCATGAGTACAAAAACTAAAATCCATTTAACGTAACAAAGTTTGTCATCTAAGCCTGTTCAAGATTAAAGTATTTCATTTTTCTTTGACCTTCATAATTTAGATGATTTTTTACAGTATCTTGCAGAAGTATTCACACCCTTTGAACTTTTTCCAATTATAGCTACAAATCAATTGTATTGTATTGGTATTTGATGTGATAGGCTAACACGTGACCTAATGGTGATGTGAAATGGAAATAACATGGTTTTCAAATTTTTAACAATACAAATCTGAAAATTGTACTTTGTAAAATCACCTTTCACACCAATTACAGCTGCAGATCTAGACAGAAATATCTGCCTATTGTTCTTTGCAAAATAGCCCAAGCTCAGTCAGTCTAGATGGAGAGCATCTATGAATATGAATGTTGGACTCTTGCCACAGATTCTCAGAAAGATTTATGTCTGGACTTTGACTAGACCATTGTAACACATGAACATGTTTTAATATTAATCATTGGCGTTTTCACAGTTAAAAGAATTGAAGGGACGGTTTTAGTCTTTCATTAAAATAAGAAATAATTACTTGAACAACAATAAAATAAAAATATTTAAAAATGTGTTTAATCTGTTTTCAGCAACATAAAAGCAATATGGATGGATCTTTCTTGTTGTATTTAGCCAAGTTTAATGAACAGTAGGAAAGGCCTTAATCATTGAAAATCTTGGCCTCAATGAAAATAAATCTCTATTTGCATCTACTGCCTGTACTGTCAGGCCGAATCTATACCATGTCATCAGCTGTGGGCGGCACAAAATTATTCCAAGCGCCACAAATGTTCTGTGTACAGCAATTTGTACACCCCTGATCTAAAACATACAGGTCCTTCTCAAAATATTAGCATATTGTGATAAAGTTCATTATTTTCCATAATGTCATGATGAAAATTTAACATTCATATATTTTAGATTCATTGCACACTAACTGAAATATTTCAGGTCTTTTATTGTCTTAATATGGATGATTGTGGCATACAGCTCATGAAAACCCAAAATTCCTATCTCACAAAATTAGCATATTTCATCCGACCAATAAAAGAAAAGTGTTTTTAATACAAAAAACGTCAACCTTCAAATAATCATGTACAGTTATGCACTCAATACTTGGTCGGGAATCCTTTGGCAGAAATGACTGCTTCAATGCGGCGTGGCATGGAGGCAATCAGCCTGTGGCACTGCTGAGGTCTTATGGAGGCCCAGGATGCTTCGATAGCGGCCTTTAGCTCATCCAGAGTGTTGGGTCTTGAGTTTCTCAACGTTCTCTTCACAATATCCCACAGATTCTCTATGGGGTTCAGGTCAGGAGAGTTGGCAGGCCAATTGAGCACAGTGATACCATGGTCAGTAAACCATTTACCAGTGGTTTTGGCACTGTGAGCAGGTGCCAGGTCGTACTGAAAAATGAAATCTTAATCTCCATAAAGCTTTTCAGCAGATGGAAGCATGAAGTGTTCCAAAATCTCCTGATAGCTAGCTGCATTGACCCTGCCCTTGATAAAACACAGTGGACCAACACCAGCAGCTGACACGGCACCCCAGACCATCACTGACTGTGGGTACTTGACACTGGACTTCTGGCATTTTGGCATTTCCTTCTCCCCAGTCTTCCTCCAGACTCTGGCACCTTGATTTCCGGATGACATGCAGAATTTGCTTTCATCCGAAAAAAGTACTTTGGACCACTGAGCAACAGTCCAGTGCTGCTTCTCTGTAGCCCAGGTCAGGCGCTTCTGCCGCTGTTTCTGGTTCAAAAGTGGCTTGACCTGGGGAATGCGGCACCTGTAGCCCATTTCCTGTACACGCCTGTGCACGGTGGCTCTGGATGTTTCTACTCCAGACTCAGTCCACTGCTTCCGCAGGTCCCCCAAGGTCTGGAATCGGCCCTTCTCCACAATTTCCTCAGGGTCCGGTCACCTCTTCTCGTTGTGCAGCGTTTTCTGCCACACTTTTTCCTTCCCACAGACTTCCCACTGAGGTGCCTTGATACAGCACTCTGGGAACAACCTATTCGTTCAGAAATTTCTTTCTGTGTCTTACCCTCTTGCTTGAGGGTGTCAATAGTGGCCTTCTGGACAGCAGTCAGGTCGGCAGTCTTACCCATGATTGGGGTTTTGAGTGATGAACCAGGCTGGGAGTTTTAAAGGCCTCAGGAATCTTTTGCAGGTGTTTAGAGTTAACTCGTTGATTCAGATGATTAGGTTCATAGCTCGTTTAGAGACCTTTTTAATGATATGCTAATTTTGTGAGATAGGTATTTTGGGTTTTCATGAGCTGTATGCCAAAATCATCCGTATTAAGACAATAAAAGACCTGAAATATTTCAGTTAGTGTGCAATGAATCTAAAATATATGAATGTCAAATTTTCATCATGGCATTATGGAAAATAATAAACTTTATCACAATATGCTAATATTTTGAGAAGGACCTGTATCATTGTATGTTGTGCTGTTCATGAAGGGCCTTTGTCCTGCTGCAAGGTGAAACTTTGCCCCAGTCTTCGGTCTTTTGCAGCCTGTAACATATTTTTATGTAGTATTACCCTTTATTTAGCTCTGTCCGTCTTACTGACTGCTCTGACTAACTTCCCTGTCCCTGCTGAACAAAAGCCTCCCTACAGAATGATGCTGCCATCACCATGGTGGACTTGGGGACGGCATTTTCAGGGTGATGCTGGTTATCCACCTAATGTAACGTTTAGTTTGTGGACCAAAGAGCCTTTATGTAAACAGTAACTTTCTCCCTGGCTCTCTTCCATTGGCCAGATCTTTGAGGTGCTTAATAGTTGCCCGACTGACAGATTCTCCTGTCTGAGTTCTGGACCTCATAGAACAGTAAATAAGGTTAATACAAATGCTGGCTAAACTTTTTCAGATTTTTATGTGTAAAAAAAAAAATTTGAATAAAGACCATGTATCATGGGCTGCATGGTGGCGCAGTTGCCTTGCAGCAAGAAGGTCCTGGGTTCGATTCCCGACCGGGGGTCTTTCTGCATGGAGTTTGCATGTTCTCCCCGTGCATGCGTAGGTTCTCACCGGGTACTCCGGCTTCCTCCCACAGTCCAAAGACATGCCTATTAGGTTAATTGGTCACTCTAAATTGTCCTTAGGTGTATGAATGTGTGTGTGCATGGTTGTATGTGTGTTGCCCTGTGATGGACTGGTGACCTGTCCAGGGTGTACCCCGCCTCTTGCCCATAGACTGCTGGAGATAGGCACCAGCTCCCCCGCGACCCACTATGGAATAAGCGGTAGAAAATGACTGACTGACTGACCATGTATCATTTTCCTTCTACTTCAAAATAATTTTTTACTCTGCTGGTTTTCTCATAAAATCCTAATGATATATATTGAATTTTGTTTGCAACGTGTAAAAATGTAAAAGGTTTAAGTGCTGTAAATACCTTTCAAGGCACTGTAGTTTTATCATGTCACCTTTCTGCCCCTCTCTCTTTTTGTGTGTGTGTGTGTGTGTGTGTCTGTGTGTGCGCACGTGCACTGCTGCCCCTGCCCTTCATCACTGTAGCGTCCCCTCTTATGAACTGCAAATGCCTGATCAGTCTACTGTAACACATGCTGATAGCCACACCCTAGTTTGCAGTAATGCCCTTCCCTCTTACAGGTACACCAACGTGTGTGCATGAGCATGAAAGACTGAGTCGACCTGAAATGTCTGACTAATGTTTGTACTATGAAGGACGTACTTGGATAGCAATGCACACTATTATTTCAGCTTTGATACCCTCCTGTGTTATCAGGGTAAATTACATGATTAAGAAAATAAATGACATAAATGGGCTGTACTTTGTCTGGTGTATGTGACACAATATGCATGCCTAACATCACTTTTTATCTAGCAAATACTTTAATTTAAATTTGTTAAAAAAAATGCCTGCAACATAACGTAGAATCTACATGAGCCTCTTCCCATTCACATCTTACCAGAGGTCTCCCTTTCTCCTGTCCTCATTGTTTCTCTGGTGTTGTCCTTCCATCAGCCTGCAGGCATCCTTACAGCAGAGCTCTGCAGCCCGGCAGCAAGCGCAGGGATCTCAGGAGGCCCGAGGCTCAAAGCAGGCATCTACAACGGAGGGAAAAGTCGAGATGCAGAGTGGAAATCATGAGGAGCCTGATGTTTGCACCCTCAGCTTGGCAGAAAAGATGGAGCTGTTCAATCGACTCGCACAGCCGCCTACCAGAGTTACCCGTACCCGGGGCGACACCTGCCAGCGCAGAGCCAATGCTCGCTACCAGACCCAGCCCGTCACCCTGGGAGATATGGAACAGGTGGGGCATTCTCACTAATGATCCATCTAAACATGTTGATGTCACTCTGTTTGACTTGATTACACCAAAACGTCTTCCAGCTCTCTTTGTCAGATTCTCCTATTTTTTCACCGCATGGTTTAAATAACATTTTACCTCACTCTAAATATATACCTGCATCACCAAAAAAGGATAACATGGTAAAAAGGCTTCACCCACAACCAAGCATTCAAACGAAGTGCATGTAATACAGATTTGAAACCTAGGCCTTCTCCATAGTTGCACAGATATTTCCCTAGGCAGACATTTTCTCTGCTTTGTTTGCATCTGTTTCAGTTTTGGTTGAGAAGGCTGAGATTTTTCTAAATGCCTATAACAGTAAAGATTTCTAAAAGCTTTACTGTATCTGTAAGGTAATTTACCAAATGTTTTCAAAAACCATGACATTACAGTCTACTATGCAAATGCACACTGTTGGTTATGTTTGAACTTTATACGTGTGCTGAAAAAGGTGATTACTGAGAGGAGATGGTAAACAGTGTCATAGAAATCACAAGGTACCGTTGTTTTGGGAAAATCCTTACTGTTGCACTGATGTAGCCCTGTTCAGGATGTTCCTCTTTCGAATGTTATTGCGTTTACCCACAGTGGAGTTTTGCAGGCAATCTTATAGGGGTTGATGGATACAGCATTAACTGCAGCAGAAATTAACATTTAAATTAAAGAAAAAAAATAATCTAATATTATTCATACGCGTGTGTGTGTGCGTAGCACAATAAAAAAAAAAAAAAGCATCACAATTTCTGCAGATGTTCACTGAGCAGTCATATTCCAGCTGTTGTGTTTTGATGTATCGGTAGTGTTAACGGTATCACCAACTACTGAAGTAACATCGGTCTATCGGACCTTTCTTTTATAAACTGTTTGGATAATAAAGGTTACAAACAGTGTAGAATTGTAAAGAGACTGTTGCCAAAATGAGCTACAAGATGAGACTTGGAGATATTCATTTGTTTTTATGAACAGTCATTACCTTACACTAAGACTAGGGACAACTGTGTGAGAGAAAAGTTGCTGTAAAATTAGGTTTTACTGTTTTAAAACAGACATTGATGACAGAGTTGACATTTAAAACAAGGTTTAGCGTCTTACGTTGGCATTTAGCAAAATTAGCATCACTAAAACAGTTTGATCTGAGTGGAGAATGTAGAGACCAACCTTAACTCTGAGATATCCACAAGGCTTGCCAACATTTTCAAATCCAACATGTTCCAGGACAGATTTTGAACGTTCATGAGAATAAAACAGAACAACTCTGCTAGACTCCATTTAGCTTTCCTTTCATCTGCTGAAAGTCTAGCTTTCTGGCAGCCCAGTAGACCGCAGGTTTGTTTCTACATGTTGGAAAAAACTCAACTTTAAAACTAGACATGTTGATTTTTGAATAGTTTTAGCTATGACACTGCCGATAAACATTTTAGCAGAATCAGACTTCACTATAAATAACATTCAAAATACATTTTTACCTCGTTTCTGAAAAGTTTGGCGCAAAATGTTTGTCATGAAATCGAAGAAAAAAAAGAACCAGGTTGCACAGCTGTCTTTCCGGCATCACTTTGACTGAAAGCAAATGAAACAAGTGTTGCAGTATGTGCGTGTTTTTTGCTCCAGGAGCTCTCAGATACAGACATCAGGGATGATGAACAGGAGCTGTGTGACAGCCCAGTTGAACAACTCCAAGTAAGATTCCTCTGAACAGTCGGTGCATTTCCATCGGAGGATGACAGTCCCTTCTCAATGCATTTTGCCATTTGCCTCGTTCATGTTGGTGTGACTGCATTGTGAACGTGCGGTGCATGGCCTGGCTTCTGATAAAGTCCTGACTCAGAGCTCATCATCGCCTGTGTTACAGTAAAGCATTAATGGTATCTGCATGGATCATCCTGCCAACTGTATCTCATTAAAGCGAAGGGAGGTAAAAGGCACTTTTATGGTGGAGAGAGGAGCTGGAAGAGCTTAACTGGCAGCAACCTCAGGGAGGAAAGGGAAATAAAGGAGAGAAAGCAGATTTAAGGACTTGATCTGCATCATCATTTTGGACTTTCACACTTTCTATGGATGTTTGGTGTTGCCTCTCATGGGCTGCTCAGCAGAAATGTCAGGTTTGTGGTACGAATTTGTTATGCATTAGTAAAATTTGATATTGTGTTGGAGCTAAATGCACTGTGTGTAGTGAGAGTGCTTGTGATGAACAGGCTGCTTTGATGCTCAGGAAGTGCTGTGAGTCAGTCTGGCTGTGATTAGTCAGCGTGATTCTCTTAGTTGCCTGTGTGTGCACTTTGCCCAAGCTCTCGTTTAGCTCTTTCAACAAACTGACACATGTCTTTCTGTGCTTTTGTCTCTTTCTACTTCCTGGTTTAATAGCTTCAAAACGCAGGAACTCTGTATGGACACACGTCATCCTCCTCTGTTCTCAGAGCAGGAGCCACTGTCTCCTCTGACCATGCCGGAGACATCCACATAACAAGCGCAACTGTCCATACAGAGCACACCCCACCCAACTCTGACAGGCCCCCGTTTCACTGCCACCCTGAGGTCCATGCTGTGAAGTCGCAGGACACCTTAGACCACCACATGAACCAAATCTTGGACCAGGGGGAAAACACCATGAACCTGAAAGTGGGGAAGAGGAGGTTGCCCTCTCCTGAAACAGCTGTCAGGCAGGCTTCTCTGCCCCAGCCCCATACTGGAAGAGAGAGATGGTGGGAGGAGGGAGAGGAGGAGGACGAGGAGGAGCAACACTGGCTTTCCAGAGTTAGGGAGGAGGCTGCTATTCAGAGCTTGGGGAGCCACAAGTTCTGGCAGAAAGAAGAGCACAGGCGGTGTCCAAAGGAGGACAGTCACAGGATCAGAACCATCAGTGCAGGTAAGACCAACAAAGAGCCAGCTCCACTAGACTTTGGTTTCTCTTCATGTCTACATTGTTCTGCAACTTAAACCCTAAGGTCACACTAAGAAAACAATCAGGGGGGGTATATCAACCTAATTTTAAACAGTCTGTACTAGGATGTTTACACACTGTAAAACTTAGGTGGTGTTAGCTTGGTTTGATTTTCTCTTAGCAGTATTCTTTTTGTTTATATTTTCTGTACATTGAGTGCAAACGAGCTTTAAGCAGACTTATGGCCTAAGAGCCAATCAACTTGAATTTAGCATATAGCGTCAGTTATACAAAAAGACAAAACATTAGTCCAAATTTGTTTGTCTAACTTATTTGATATGGTATGTAACAACAGTAGGACCAAAAGCCTTGTATGAAATTTAGTTTTATAAATGTTTTTTTTTAACAGGTGCAAATTCCTGTTTTTATCACTGTTCTTTCTGTAGGAACTGTAGGAAAAGTCGCTGTAAAATGCAGCTTTCATTAAACAATTCTTTTTAAGGCACTGTGCACATCAACATGGACATTTTGCGAAAAAGTGATTTTTTTTTTTTTTTTGTCAGTTGGCACCTCCTTTACACAGTGGACCAACAAACTGAAGTTGTTGTGTTGAGTGGGAGTTTTACGTGTACTTCTGGACTGGTTGTTCGTCCACTTTGCATACGTCCACTCAAGCTTTGTGTGTTAGAAGCCACAGCAGCAGTGTAATGGCTTTTTCCTAACCTGTCTAACTTCATCCTGACTCGGTTTCTTCTACACTTCAAATGTGAGCTGAAGACATGAATGACTGAGAGGAAACCTGCTGGTGCAGCTGAGGTATTACAGCATTTCTGATCCCACATACCTTATTTTCAAAAACGAAGGAAAAAATATCTGAAGTAGTGTTGCTGTGGCCCTAAGCAGAGCCGTGAATCCGCAGGTAACATAATAATGTGACCAAATATAAGAAACATTTTCAACAGAAGAAAGTTTAACTCATCTTAATCTTTTAAAGGGTCCAGGGACCTGTAATTGTAAAAAGCATTTTTTTTTTTTTCTTTGCTAGTGCATATCTTACTGCGCTAAAGTAAGACTAAGTTTCATTAAGCAGTCAGCCATCTCTTTACAATCACAGTTGCTGAGTATTTTTGGAGAAAACGTAACATTCAGACTGTGGCTTTCTGGCTTCCTTTACGTCTAAGCAGCTGTCGCTTTAAGCCCAAACCCTTGGTGTGCTTCAGGGTCTTAATACAGCTCGTCAGGTTACAAAGATAGAAGTCAGATAAACAGCCTCTCCATCATAGTTTTATAAGTTGTACATTAAGTGGAAAACTCAGGGTTTCTATAATGTGGGATATTTCATTACAGCTGTGGAAGAGACATGAAATATAATGAGCAGTGACTGAGCTTCTTTAGACCAACAAATGGAAGCATTTTGATGAACAACAAAGAAATTCAGTCCAGCACATTTTGCAATTGTTTATTCATCTGTATGAGAGCAAATACTGTTTAAGTTTCTGTAGTCATGATAAGTCTGCACGGCTGCGTTATTCTGAGTCTGCTGAAAAAGTTTGCTATCAAGTTATTGATCTTAGTGTGTGTGTGTGTGTCCATTTTCTGTCACAGATCTCCCGGACTCCACTGCAGTAACATCCAGAGACGCAGTCGGATTGGCCGTAAGTGAGCGTCAGCCTCTAGCGGGGGGGCAGTCCGTCTGCCTGGTTCAGCTTGATTCTGAAGAAGATATGGGGGATGTGATGATTGACCAACACATGTCTATTAGAGATAGGTAAGAGCACCAGAGAGGTCAGTGTTGATATTTTGTAGATTGAACCTGTTCTTATTCGCAAAAGTTTTGTGCATATTGTTGATAAATAAAACTTTAAGTTTCTCACTTAATGCACACTATGTTTGCGTTTAATGCTCTTATTAATTTTGGCACAGGACTGGATTCACAGGCATGTTTATATAAATCTAGTTATGTCACATTGAAGCCCAAAGCTCTAAATTGATTGATGACATAATAGAAGTGCATGTGAACATTTGTTAAAAGCGGGTGTGTCCCTGTCCGTCCATTATTACGCATTTCACTCTTTGACCACTTCAGGACCTCTTTGGCTCGCTCCCCTCTTCCAAAAGCAGGGACTCTGTCCCAGACGCAGCTGATGCCAAAGCCAGTGCTACTTGCATCCTGTTTTTGGCATTGATTTCGGAACAAGAGTGCGGGGGGGGGGGGTTCTGGGACAGAACAGGGTGTCTCTCTCAGTGTGTAACAGAGGACTGGTTGTGAGGAGGATGCTGCCATCTCTATGCTCTTCCTATTTCAAATGAGACCCAAATAATACAACCTTTGTTGTTCACTTCTTCTCATATTAATCACCCACAGTCCTCCTGGTGCAGATATTTACTGTAGTTTTGTTTGCTGTGTGCTAGCCATGGGCCAGCTTAGTATTCTCGGGGTGAAATTGCCATGGTTTCACAGTATTGATACAATAATTTCAAACTAAAATGTATAGCATCTTCTTGTTGCTTTCATTTAAAATAGAACAGTAATTATTCTTGATGATGCAAAAATAATATAATTGATTTATTGCACAGACTTAAGAAAAAGTATACACCTGCTAAATTGTGTAACTTCTGAATATTTTGCCCTCAAGGTTCCTTCACAGTCCTGGAAAGTCCTTGAAAGTAGGGTATTTTATCATTTTCAAGATCTGAATAAGTATGGAAAAAAATGTTTTTCCAGACTTTTTTTCCTCCTCCTATTTTCAAGAGGATATAAATGTAACCTTAACAGACAGCAGAGTTTACATGCGCTATTCTCATAAAGTTGCGGATATTGTACTCGTACTTGTCGTCTTCCGCTCCATTCGGCACCAGGTCGCGGGGGCAGCAGACTCAGCAGAGACACCCACACGACCCTGTCCCCAGGCACCTCCTTCAGCTCCACCGGGGGGAGCCCAAGGCATTCCTAGGCCAGCCGAGAGACATTCCCTCCAGCGTGTCCTGGGCCGTCCCCTGGGCATCCTCCCAGTGGGACATGCCTAGATATTAAGCTTTCAGGTGAAATTTCAGGATGAACCAAAAATGCAACAAAACTTTTATTGGTGACCTTCTCTAAACTGTTGAATGCACATGTCCAATTTTTTTAATGTTTTAGTACTTTTTGCGCAACTTGCTGTTCTATAACCAGGAGCTTAATGGTAAAATTCATGGTGGGTGTTTGATCCATGAATCCAATACATTTCCTGGTTCTATCAGAACTGGTAGTTAAACAGTCCTTATCATGATGTTCACATTTTAACATCATGAGACCAACATGAGACTGAACAATCTACAGGACCTCACCATTGCAAGGATGGACAGGTTGGATGGAATGACTTGTGAACAGCCTGAGACGTTGTTGTCAAGCTGTAGTTTATGCTCAGAGCTTTCATGATATTATTTCAGTATGGCGGGAATATTTTACGTTCTTCACTCAAGTTTTTGTATATTAATATATAAGTGAAATGCTTTATTTTGCCTCCTCACAACACAATTTTTACATTTTAGTGATCAGTATTTAAGTTTTTGGTGTGGAAACATTCATAACCTTTTTCGACTACAGATGGCAAAGAAGAGCAGCATGTCTATTTGTGTTTTTCATGAGCGGAAATATTCCTAAATACCCAAATTTGGCATCTCATTACAATGACCTTAAACCGTGCAAACAGTTTGGTGGAATCAATTAGTGGTTCAGCAGCTGTCGGCAAGTTTTTTTAATAAAACCTTTGTTTTGATACAGGTAACCCACCTACCATTTACTGTTCTGCCTGTTAAATCTTTTTCCTTGTATTATCGTGTTTAATATAAACTCTGTTGAATTATGTTTTTTCTTCAATTACAGGGACTTGTCTAAGTAATGTTTTGTCCAGTTGTACTCGAGCTGTCTACAGTTTGCTTATCCCTGACTCACTACAGTACACAGTTTATAGCTGTAGCAGCTAAATTACATGCTGACTGCCTCAGCTCTGTGTCGGCTATTTATCCTGCTGTAATGAGACTGAGAGGCATGTGGGAACGTCCCTGTTTTCCGTTGGCACTACCATGGTGACAGCTTGGATTAGAAGCTTCAGGGAAGCAAGGAGGAAGTTGTACTGACACTCGTGGAAGTGGAACCATGTGGATAGTGTTTGGCATCATGTGTTTAAGATGATGATGATTGGACTCATTACTTTGTTTGCTGAGGAAAATATTTGCCTTATTTTTTTATTGGTTGCAGTCCACTTAAACTCAAACTGAGGACTCATGTAGGAAATGGGTTCTGTTGAAGTGGTAAACATGGTTACTGCTCACCAGACAACCTCTTATTAAATATACACATTTAGTTATGTATAGAGTTTAGAACTACTATTGGTTATCTTTACAGATGCTTTATGTTTTGTTTTTTTTGATCGCTCAAGAATCAAGCAGCTGTTTAAATTCAGTTCATTTATATAGCGTCAATTCACAACACGTCGTCTCAAGGCCTTCACAAAAGTCAGGTACATACAGGGGTTGGACAATGAAACTGAAACACCTGGTTTTAGACCACAATAATTTATTAGTATGGTGTAGGGCCTTCTTTTGTGGCCAATACAACATCAATTTGTCTTGGGAATGACATATACAAGTCCTGCACAGTGGTCAGAGGGATTTTAAGCCATTCTTCTTGCAGGATAGTGGCCAGGTCACTACGTGATACTGGTGGAGGAAAACGTTTCCTGACTCGCTCCTCCAAAACACCCCAAAGTGGCTCAATAATATTTAGATCTGGTGACTGTGCAGGCCATGGGAGATGTTCAACTTCACTTTCATGTTCATCAAACCAATCTTTCACCAGTCTTGCTGTGTGTATTGGTGCATTGTCATCCTGATACACAGCACCGCCTTCAGGATACAATGTTTGAACCATTGGATGCACATGGTCTTCAAGAATGGTTCGGTATTCCTTGGCAGTGACGCACCCATCTAGCACTAGTATTGGGCCAAGGGAATGCCATGATATGGCAGCCCAAACCATCACTGATCCACCCCCATGCTTCACTCTGGGCATGCAACAGTCCGGGTGGTACGCTTCTTTGGGGCTTCTCCACACCGTAACTCTCCCGGATGTGGGGAAAACAGTAAAGGTGGACTCATCAGAGAACAATACATGTTTCACATTGTCCACAGCCCAAGATTTGTGCTCCTTGCACCATTGAAACCGACGTTTGGCATTGGCATGAGTGACCAAAGGTTTGGCTATAGCAGCCCGGCCGTGTATATTGACCCTGTGGAGCTCCCGACGGACAGTTCTGGTGGAAACGGTAGAGTTGAGGTGCACATTTAATTCTGCCGTGATTTGGGCAGCCTTGGTTTTATGTTTTTTGGATACAATTCAGGTTAGCACCCGAACATCCCTTTCAGACAGCTTCCTCTTGCGTCCACAGTTAATCCTTTTGGATGTGGTTCATCCTTCTTGGTGGTATGCTGACATCACCCTGGATACCGTGGCTCTTGATACATCACAAAGACTTGCTGTCTTGGTCACAGATGCACCAGCAAGACCTGCACCAACAATTTGTCCTCTTTTGAACTCTGGTATGTCACCCATAATGTTGTGTGCATTTCAATATTTAGAGCAAAACTGTGCTCTTACCCTGCTAATTGAACCTTCATACTATGCTCTTACTGGTGCAATGTACAATCAATGAAGACTGGCTACCAGGCTGGTCCAATTTAGCCATGAAACCTCCCACACTAAAATGACAGGTGTTTCAGTTTCATTGTCCTACCCTTGTATATAGTACAGAGAACTGGCCCAAGTACTGAACCCTCTGGTACTCCTGGAGTTTGAAGATGATTTATCATTTACATGAATAAACTGGAATCTGTCAGACAAATAAGATTTAAACAAGCCTAGCGCTGTTCCCCTGATCCCTACAGAATATTCCAGCCTTTCTAAGAGAATATTATGATAGACTGTATCAATTGCAGCACTGAGATCTAAGAGAACATGTACAGACACAAGTCCATTATGTGAGGCCATAAGAATATCATTAGTGACTTTCAGCAGAGCTGTTTCAGTGATATGATGAGCTCTGAAGCCTGACTGAAACTCTTCAAACAGGTCATTGCTAATCAAATGTGTGAGCATTTATACAGCAACTATTTTCTCAAGAATTTTAGATAAGAATGGAAGATTGGATATAGGTCTGTAATTTTTCAAGTCATCTCGATCAAGCGAAGGTTTCTTAAGTAAATGTTTAATTACTGCTACCTTAAAAGCTTCTGGTACATATCCATTTACTAAGGATAAATTAATCATATCTAAAATGGGCCTGCTAATCAGAGGGAATACTTCCTTAAATTATTTGGTTGGGATTGGGTCTAACATACGAGTTGAAGGTTTAGATGAAGCTAATATTTCTGATGACTCAGGAAGTTCCACAGGATCAAAACAGTACAAACACAGATCAGGTTCTGCAGTTATTTCCAATGTTGTCTCACTTGCTGAGGATGAAGTAATCATCTTTGGGAGTATGTCAAAGATTTTATTTTTAATAGAATCAATTTTATTTAAGAATAATCCCATAAAGTCATGACTGCTGAGAGCTAAGGGAATGGATGACTCAACAGAGCTATGACTCTGTGTAAGTTTAGCAACTGTACTAAAGAGAAACCTAGGATTATTCTTGTTCTCTTCTATTAAAGCTATTAAAGCTGTTCTGGCTTGGCGAAGTCTCTTTTTATACAACAGTAGGCTATTTTTCTAGATTAAATAGGAATCCTCTAGGTGTGTAGAGCGCCATTTTCTCTCCAATTTTCTAACATTGTGCTTTAAAGTACGCAGATCTAAATTAAACCAAGGAGCCTGCCTCCTATGAATAATTACCTTCTTTTTCAAGCGGGCTGCATTGTCTAATGCACCACGCAATGATGAAGTAACGCTATGAACAAGAGAATAAATTTGTGAAGGGGCAGAAACAAAATTATTGCCCTCCACTGTGCTTTTCTGTGATAATGAGGAAATCAAAAGTGGAACAGATTCTTTAAAGGTTGTTACAGCATTGTCCAATAATGATCTACTAAAATGAAATTTTCTTTCAGGTGTGGAATACTCGGTCAAATTAAACTCAAAGGTTATTAAAAAATGGTCAGACAGGAGAAGGTTATGAGAAAATATTCTTATGTCTTTACACTCAATGCCATATGTCAGCACAAGGTCCAGAGAATGAAGACAAAGGTGGGTAGGTTTGTTAATGTTTTGAGCAAAGCCAATTGAGTCTAAGATAGCATTAAACGCTATATTTAGGCTATCACTTTCAGCGTCAACATGAATGTTAAAATCCCCCACCATAATAACCTTATCTGTATTTAACATTAAATCAGATAGAAGGTCTGAAAACTGATCTAAAAATTGAGAGTAAGGGCCTGGTGGACGGTACAAAACAACAAACAGAAATGGTTTTAGTGCTTTGCAATTTGGATGAGGAAAACTAAGGATTAAATATTCAAAAAAGTTGTAGCTATTGATTGGTCTGGGACTAATCAATAAATTGGACTGAAAGATGGTTGCCACTCCTCCTCGCCCAGTATTTCGAGGAATGTGAAAATTTAACAATGTACAGGTCCTTCTCAAAATATTAGCATATTGTGATAAAGTAAAATTTTCATCATTACATTATGGAAAATAATTAACATTCATATATTTTAGATTCATTGCACACTAACTGAAAATTTTCAGGTCTTTTATTGTCTTAATACAGATGATTTTGGCATACAGCTCATGAAAACCCAAATTCCTATCTCACAAAATTAGCATATCATTAAAAGGGTCTCTAAACGAGCTATGAACCTAATCATCTGAATCAATGAGTTAACTCTAAACACCTGCAAAAGATTCCTGAGGCCTTTAAAACTCCCAGCCTGGTATTTCACTCAAAACCCCAATCATGGGTAAGACTGCCGACCTGACTGCTGTCCAGAAGGCCACTATTGACACCCTCAAGCAAGAGGGTGTTCCCAGAGTGCTGTATCAAGGCACCTCAGTGGGAAGTCTGTGGGAAGGAAAAAGTGTGGCAGAAAACGCTGCACGAGAAGAGGTGACCGGACCCTGAGGAAGATTGTGGAGAAGGGCCGATTCCAGACCTTGGGGGACCTGCGGAAGCAGTGGACTGAGTCTGGAGTAGAAACATCCAGAGCCACCGTGCACAGGCGTGTGCAGGAAATGGGCTACAGGTGCCGCATTCCCCAGGTCAAGCCACTTTTGAACCAGAAACAGCGGCAGAAGCGCCTGACCTGGGCTACAGAGAAGCAGCACTGGACTGTTGCTCAGGGGTCCAAAGTACTTTTTTCGGATGAAAGCAAATTCTGCATGTCATTCGGAAATCAAGGTGCCAGAGTCTGGAGGAAGACTGGGGAGAAGGAAATGCCAAAATGCCAGAAGTCCAGTGTCAAGTACCCACAGTCAGTGATGGTCTGGGGTGCCGTGCCAGCTGCTGGTGTTGGTCCACTGTGTTTTATCAAGGGCAGGGTCAATGCAGCTAGCTATCAGGAGATTTTGGAGCACTTCATGCTTCCATCTGCTGAAAAGCTTTATGGAGATGAAGATTTCATTTTTCAGCACAACCTGGCACCTGCTCACAGTGCCAAAACCACTGGTAAATGGTTTACTGACAATGGTATCACTGTGCTCAATTGGCCTGCCAACTCTCCTGACCTGAACCCCATAGAGAATCTGTGGGATATTGTGAAGAGAACGTTGAGAGACTCAAGACCAAACACTCTGGATGAGCTAAAGGCCGCTATCAAAGCATCCTGGGCCTCCATAAGACCTCAGCAGTGCCACAGGCTGATTGCCTCAATGCCACGCCACATTGAAGCAGTCATTTCTGCCAAAGGATTCCCGACCAAGTATTGAGTGCATAACTGTACATGATTATTTGAAGGTTGACGTTTTTTGTTTTAAAAACACTTTTTTTTTATTGGTCGGATGAAATATGCTAATTTTGTGAGATAGGAATTTTGGGTTTTCATGAGCTGTATGCCAAAATCATCCGTATTAAGACAATAAAAGACCTGATATATTTCAGTTAGTGTGCAATGAATGTAAAATATATGAATGTTAAATTTTCATCATGACATTATGGAAAATAATGAACTTTATCACAATATGCTAATATTTTGAGAAGGACCTGTATAGCTTAATCAGAATCAGAATCAGAAAAGCTTTATTGCCAAGTACGTTTTTGGACATACACGGAATTTGTTTTGGCGTAGTCGGTGCAATACAGTACAAATTAAACAGTATAAACATATCTACAATATAATATAAATATATGTGCACAGTTTTAAGTGAGTGAGAGTAAGTAATGTATTCTGTATGAAAATAGGGTAACAGAGGTGTAAAAGCACTGGAGTCCCGTTGCATAAAAGGTGAATTTACAATGCTAACATTACATCTAATTTAGTTATTAGTTTATATTTTGAAATTGTATCGATTCTATAATAACATAATGGTCTTAAAGTTCTGTAAAAAGTCTTACATTTATTTATTATAGCTATATATTATAGATTATAGTGGTCTAAAACTGAAAGACTTTATATTAAAAGTGGATCTGCTTAAGCCCAACTAATTTATAGCAGAACACAGGCTGAGTGTGTGTTCTTGTAGTTGCTGCTGAGTGAGAACCATTTTTTGTATTTTCATCATAAAGTGAGGACATTTTCCTGGTCCTCACTATTCCAAATTCTGTTCTTGGGACAGGGGCTAGGTTTAGGACTAGGGTATGAATTTAGTTATGGTTAGGGTGAGGTATGAACTGGTTAGGGTGAGGGTCAGAGTTTAGGCACTAGAAATCAAGGAAAAAGAATGGGAGTCAATGTAAGTAACTGAAAAGTCCTCATAAAGATAGTAAAACACGGATGAGTGTGTGTGTGTCTCATTACTTCAGATTAACAGTGACTCTCGTCTTTCCACCCCCTCACCCCCCAACCCACCCCACAGGGTTGCATTGTTAAAGAAGAGCGGAGAGAAAGACTGGAGGAACAGGATCGATAAGAAGCAGGATGTGGCCAAGGTTGCCGACGATGAAGAGCGGGCTCAGCTCTGGGAGGTGGAGCAGAGCTTCAGGAAGAAGGTAACCAACTCAATGCTAAATTAGCACTTCAACAGGCCGGCCTGAGATATAATTTCTTTAAATGCTGTAAACTATATGCTACCTTATGTCAATGCACAATTATTACAGAAATGACATTTGGAAGAGCTACTCTAACTTTTAATTCATCAGCCTGTATAAACTGGTCATAACCAAGGCTTTGAAGAGGTTCTCAAGTGGTTGTTGCTGACATGTTGAGCATTTTGGAATCAAATATCACAGCCCATTTAATAATCAGTTGTGGAAATAAAACCCTGGATTTTCATATGGTAATAATCCTGATTATGTTTAAACAGAGGGTGTTGTATTGTTTGTGTTCGTTTGTTTTCCTCTTCTCTGTTTTAAAAAGCTAGTAGATTGTTTGTTTGTTGTTCTTGGACCATACCAGGATCTAATCTGCACTGATTCCGTTGCAGAAGAACAGATGCTGTAGTTTCTAGATCAGGATTTCATGGCATGTTGTTGTCATTTGAAATATATGGAAGCCTGTGGGTGACAAAACTGAAATAATAAATTAGATAGGAGGTTCTCATTTGGGCTTGAACAATTTATTAAACATGCTAACAGCACCTGTTTAAATTAAAATTTAAACTTTTTTCAATGAGAAATTAGGTAAATTTAATATATATAGTGACACAAAATCCTCCTTTAATTTTACAGTAAATCTAAGCCCAGAAATAAAATAGGCAAGTATCTCACTAAAGCAGTGTTAGTAGTTTCAGTAGAGAATAATCAACAGGAAACAGCAGATTCTTCTTTTATTTTTGTCATTTTTTTAATCATTCAGTATAATTAAATATTGCCACACACCGTAAGAACAAGTTTTAATTTAATACTTTTATCCCGCTGTCACAAGGCTACTAAATGGAGTCCTTTTTAGATTAACCAGCTTACAACAAGAAAGGTGCTACATTCTGTCCATAGAAAATGTATTACAGTATGTTTATGTAAAAAAAACATTGTGCTAGATGTTAGTTTAAAATCATTTTTGTCCTGGAGATGCCTCAATCAAAGATTTGTGGCTGATTTTCGCATTTTGTGGACAAAAGACAAAAATTGCAAGACTACAGGTTTGACCTGTTCGAATCTGGGATTTTTTATTAATTCTGTGTTCTCCATTAGACCCATTATTAACAGTGTTAAATATTTCTTTCTAGCCTTCCTGTCATCAGAGGTCATTAATAATCTATATTTATATTAAAAGCATACCCTAAATACCCAAATTTATATTAAAATACATACCTAATTCTGAGCTCTCAGAAAGCCTGCCTACATTTTCAGATCCTGCTTGTTCCATAACAGAGGTTCAAATGGATAAAACTTTTGCTGTAATACATTCAGACTTGCTGGAATCTTCTGATGTCAGCTCTGGGTCAAGTCTTTCCTTCACCAGTTCAACAAAAAGTCCCCAAGTCAATTACAAACTGAAATCCTGTGACAGACAGCCCCTTTTTGGCTCCTTTGATACTGACTTATTTTTTTTTTAACCGCTGCACTTCTATACAAACAGCTAACTTTGGGTCTCCTTCCTGAGGTAACAGCATCCACACTAAAGAGTAGTGTCAGCATGACCTAGTAGTGCTTGGTTATGGTGCATTTAGTGGTCTAAACCATATCAGATTTCTGGGTTTCTGATCACAGATTGTGGTTGGTCGACTGTACAAACAGCTGATTTCTAAGTGACACATTTCTTTCATTTTTATGGTTGTTAGCCAGAACATGCAAGGTCGCCATGTTTTATTCAAAGGTTACAAATTGCCTATAAATCTCAAGTATTTAAAAGTTTGGAATTTCGGGTAGCTGTGTGAATTATATTTGTGTTTAAAAAGATTTTTTATTCAAGTGTTTAAAGCTAAATGAAGGTTAGTTTTGTAGAGTACATGTTGTTTTTTTTGTTTTTTTTTATTCCTTTAAGAATTGCTTGGTCCTGATCAATTCACCCTTTCCTCAATTCTTACCAACAATTTGTGCCCACATGCTGTCATTTCAACCTGACTTTCTTTTCATTCCTGTTCATGTCAAGTTGGTAAATGATAGTTTTGATAAATTATTTAGAAAAAATGGTTCATTATACATAATATAACTTCAAATTTTTTGAATAATGTTAAAATATAGCCTTTTTGCTTACCTTAATTGATTATTGTTCTGAACCCCATTTGGGCCAACTGACTGAAATGATTCTGACCCCTGATCGAACCAGTGGAACGATGAGTGACTCTGAGGTGTTAGACAGTATTTTTTGGAGTCACTTTTCCTCAGACTGTCAGAAGATTGTTGAAAATGCTTTCAAATCTGTGGTTATCAAAGTGGTAAAGTATATGTTTATCCTCCGAGAACGTTATTGTGAAAACCCTTTGACTACCTGTTGAGTTATGTGATGCTAATGTCTAACTGTCCTGTTAAATGCCTGACTTCATCTTTTCTGTCCACTGAGCTGCATGTTGCATGTAATCTTTCACTGTCTTCTTCCTGTTTGCATGTGTTTTAACTGTTTTAAAAATAAACCATGTTTCTGTTCCTGCATGTTTAGTGTTTTTCTGTTTCACCATCATCAGTGTGTTTTTGATGGGAAGTTTTCGGACGTGTGCAGTACATGTACCTCTCTGTTTAGACACTCCCTGGAGCTACTATGGAACAACTGTTGTTGTTTCTAACTGCTTATCTGTGTTTAGCCAGCTCCAATCTGGCAACTTTGCAAGCAAAGACTGATTTTTAGGTGATTTAAGGTCAGGCTTTGATTCCTTTGTGTGTGATCACACACTGGGGAAAACCTTTTTCTGATTTAAATGGCCTAATTACTAAATTAGGGAGATGATTGAATAATCGATGGAGCTTAGCTGCAGGCTAAAGGGAAGTACAGTCTTGTTTTCATCCTTTCATTCATCCAGACCAGTGGATGTCATTCAGTAGTTTCCTACATTAGAACAAAGAACAATAGTGGAGATGAGGTAGACAAAAAGAGCAGAGTCAAGCAAGACCTAATGGGATTTTGATATTAATGGAATGCGCATGCCACGGGATGAGAGCTGTCTTAAAATGTCCCTTCGGCTGCTTGTCTGTAGGATGATGAAGCACTGATGATGATTGTGGACTTTGCTGTGTCCAACCTGTTTCGGGTAAGATCGGTATAAAAACCTTTTTTCCACCTAAGCACTCTGCGGTGCCGTTTATCAACTGTTTTCAAATCAGAACAGTGATTAGAGTTTACAGAAATGCTATTTTGGTCATGATGCTTTAACAAAATTCAGCCTGGTGTTACAGAAATCCGGCCCGCATAGTGTGTGTGTTCATGTGGTGGTGGTACTATTTTATTTATGGGTTGGCTCCTTTTATTGTTTGCAATCATGTTGACAATTTCTGCTCACTGTGAGTTTCATCACACTTGTCTGGTGAGGTCATGGTGTCAAAGTTTGTCAAACTTGTATGTATCATGCTCACACTATCTTTTTAATGACTTTAACGTTTGGTATTCTGTTCAGACATTTATCCTTTTATCCATCTATTGAAAACATTTTATTTATTTTCTAATAAAAAACCTGACGCATGCTGTCGCCTTTTTATTGTGATTGCAGAGGTTGCATACACACACTGCTCATGATGTCTTAAGTATATAGTTTTATCAATAATGTTTGGCTATATGGCATGGATTAGCCCCAAATTAGGAATTAGTATATATGCTAACTGAGAATGTACAATATGAATAGGAGTTTCCTGAGCTAAAAGAGCCAAGGAGCTGTCCCCTTGTCTTGCAGTATCACACTGTTTACCTCACTGTATAAAAGACTACCTGCAAACAACTGACAGGACTGGAGGAAAAGATGAGAGTTTTGCATCTAAATTTAAGGAATTTCTTCACCAATAACAAAGAGCCACCTTTTCATTTTGTTTTAATTAATGAAAATATTTTATTTATAAATGAAGAGGAGAAGATGTGTTTTTATATCATAGATATGGGGAACCTTTCTCATGCTGCTCAAAAAACTAGATTTACGTCATTATGCCTGTTAGGGATGTTTTTGCCCCCAGTAATGATCTTTCATTTACTAATCGACCTTTAGCAATACCAAGTTACTTGACATTTATTTGAAGTAAAACACTATGTACTGCATGGTCTACATTAGTGCTGTAACTGTGTCCCACCTAATTTACCCACCGATGCCAATCAGGACGCTGCAGCCTTTCCACTTTTTCTGCTCTATACTATAATCTAGTTAACCCAAACACAGGCTTAACTAGGTTAGTGTTTTGTCTAGAACCAGCATAGCTTTATTTGTTTCAAAAGATATCTGAATTGACACTTTATCTTTCTTTAATAAACTCAAGGTCTGCTTCCATGGACAACGTTTTCATGTGCTAGGCTAATTTTAGCATATTTATTCACTGTTTTGGTATGCCTTTTCATAATTTAGCTTGTAATACATGTTAATGCAGTTTCTGTTTATCATGTGCAGACAAACGTAGCAAAGATTTTGTTTTGCTTCATTAATTATACACTTTGCTTTTAATTAAATTGTATTAACTATTACTTCTGCTGCTCTCTTTTAAATTGGCTGCAGACATCATAGCTGCACCTCTTGTAGCTGACAGAATCAGACATTGGTCCCCACTGGGTATCTTGAGTTATGTTTATTCAGGACTTCAATACCAGTCATTTAAAGAAGCCTTGATTGGGACATGCCTAATGCATATCAGGGATAAAACAATATATTGTTTTATCCCTGATATGAGTACGTGCATAACTGTGTAAAAGTTTGATTGCAACAACCCACACAACTGCAGGATAGATAAACCTGACTTGCATTCCCATTGAGGGGTCAAACTCTAGAAATAAGCTAACTACACTCATTACACTCCTTATATAGAGCCTTTCGTCAGACTTGATAAAAGGCGCTGGCTAACACCACCCAATCAGGATTCAGACTTTCAGGTATTAGCTGTATTTTTCTGTATAGGTGCTATAGTGCTAATGCCATCCTCTACATGCATGTTAATTTCCTCTTTCTGCGCCTGCTGTAGGAGCCTGTCTTTGCTGCTACTTTCTCTCCTCCTCCCGATCCTCCTTTCCATACTTCTCCTGATGACACAGCCAGCCAGGTAGGAAAAATCAGCATGTTTTGCAGTCTGCATGGCTTGCTTTATTGACAGCCTATCTGTCTACCTGCCCACCTGCCTAGCCACATACTTGATTGAACCAGTATAAGCCACAAACACGTGCCTGAAACAATGTTTGAACTGCATCAACTTACAGAGAAAAATATCCAGCTGATTGCAAGTGATTAATTGGTTCTGTTCTGTCAGATTCACTGCTTTCATAGCCAAAATCATTGTTGTGAAAGGAAATAATAATCACCAGTCTGTCATAATCATCCTGCTGCTGTTTTATCCCATCTAGTAATGTCTGCAATGTTTGTCATTGCAAAGCCAACATCACGGCCCATGCAGCTTCTGCTTCTTCTGCAGATTTTAGATATGTTCTCCCATATTTTCGTCCTCATGTTAATGTCATCCTTTCTCATACATCCATCTGTGTGATTGTGAAGGCCACCAGATCACCCAGACCCTTGCAGGTGGATGAAAGACACCCCTGGAGAAGGAAGGTGACCCAGTCAATAAACTACAAAGTGCTCCCACCAAGACAAGTCCTCCTATTCTCTTTGTCATTCAATGCTGATTCTAGTTCTGCCTGAATAATCATATAGCTCTCAGTCTGTCTGGAACTCTAAATTTTACATTGCAGGCTGTGTTTTTAGGCAATCCTAATAAAGATGTAATGAAAGCTGTAGCGTAATTATCTTTTATTGAAGTAGCATGACCTTACACAGAAAATTAAAGAGTTGGTTTCCACGGGGTATAAATATGACGTGACAAAAAGGCTAATTTACTTTAGACACTAAAGTGGACAATGACATAACGTTATCTTATAATGCACTGTCATCAGGATGGTAAGGGAAGTAAACAAAAGTCCCTACAGAGCAGTGCTGGAGAACTGCAGCAAAGGGTTAAATCTTGGTATCCCCAGGTCTCCATGACAACTCTTTGATGCTGTTATTTGAAAGGAATGCCATTGAATAAGCTTTTTCTGTCCTACAGTCACAAAAATAAACATGTAGAGTTTGCAAATCTCTTTAGTTTCCTGATTCTACAATGAAATTGTGCAAAAACACAATATACCCATTGTTAAGCACAGAAGAGGATCTGTGATGCTGTGGGCCTGTTTCACCTCTGTAAACCCTGTTAGAATCCATAGCATCATGAATTGTTTAAAATACCCAGACATTTTAAATGAAAATCAGATGGCATCGGACAAACTGAAAATATGTTCAACAGGTTAGTGATGTGTCCAAATTGGCACAGGGATGGTTCACCAGACAAAATGAACCCCATTCCATCACCTTCTCAGTCACCCGGTCTAAGTCCTATAGAAAACATTTGGAGTGAGCCAAAATGAAGAGGGCCTCAAAGAACCCAGGGCTTTGGAGGATCTGGAACAACTAAAAGGGTAGATGGTCAAAGGTCACTCCCTCTGTAGGATTCAACTATGTGAGTCTCTACGGGAGAATGAAGTGTTGATAGCTGGATGACCAACTGTTGTGCCACCGGTGATTTTTATTTAAAGCAATTATTTGTTAACATGGGATTTTTTTCCCCAATCAGGCTGGTATTATGCTACTGCAATAAAAGATTGATGAACTTTTTACTCATCTTTACAATGGGTCCTGATAAATGTGTTTGGCACTGTATATATGCGAACTCTGAGAATATTTTGTCTGATGTCATAGATTAAATGCATTGACATGTTTCAGTTAAGGTGATCGTGGACATTAACGTATGACATGCATTGTCTGCCTTTTTGTTCTACCTAATCACTTGAATATGGGAAATTCCAGTTTGAAGCCCTTTGACTCTGTTACAAACGATGTCGTGCAATAGAAGTTGTGTCTTTGGTTCCCTTTTATTGGGTTAATTTTAATGGTGAAACATACCAAGGACACCATTCATGGAGTTATTTTCAGTTTGCTGTTGCACACTTCATAGAACAATAATGTTTTCGTAATTTTACCTGCATATGTTAGTTGTGCTGAGTTCAGCTGATGGGCTGGTCCTCCCCGTTTCCTCAGAGAACAGCCGAGGCTGAGATGGGGAGCCAGAGCATTGAGGCTCACATGTCCATTCAGGAGAGAAAGCAGCTGATCGAGGCTCAGGAGGAGGCCTGGAAGACCAAAGGCCACGGAGCTGCTAATGACTCCTCCCAGTTCACTGTGGCTGCTCGAATGGTGAAGAAAGGTCAGAGGGCAAACTAAACCTGTCTACAGATCAGAGAGAGAAAAGAGGGGATTTTTTTTTATAGTTTGTCAAATACACTCTAAACAATGTAAATGAAATTATTCCATGTTTATCATGCTCTATTCAACTATCTTGGTGTTTTGATCTTCTGTGTTCCTTTAGGACTGGCCTCTCCATCTGCTCTCCACTCTTCCCTCCAGTCCAAATCAAAGAACAGTCTAGCTGTCTCCAAACCTCAGGAAGGTCAGTTTCCTTTTCTTTTTACTACCCCAATGAACACGTTTTGTTCACTGTGCTCCTTTAGTCTCCGGTCACCTGTTATGTAACATTGATGTCCTGTGGTTTCCCTAAGTTAATTTAATCGAATTAGTTTTGCCTTCAGGGTCCACCTACTGCTTCAGTTGGATAATTACCAAATGCCCTGACTGTTACATCTTCACCTATCAATAGACACGTTTTCCAAAACAAATCCTTTAGTTAGCTGAATTATTGGAACATATTAAAACCTGTGTGATGTGACTGAGTGATTGAAGTTAGAAAGACACTGATTCAAATTCAAGATTTTTAGATTTTAGCTGATTCAGTATTCATAATCCAGGCTAAAAAAATGGAAAGCATGAACTGGAGAAACTTTCTTGGTTTTCTGTTCAGTCTTTCAGTTGTCTTGCTGTCTCAATGATCTGAATACAGATACCGAAAATGTGTAATTTTTGAGTATTCTTCATTAAGTAATGGCGTCCACCCCAAAAAATGTCTTTCATGTAACTAGTGCTTAGTGTGGTGCCATTACTCATCAGAAAAATATCAGATATTTCTAAGTTTTCAACTTGGAAGGTAACCAATCAGGACTGATCAGGCTAAAAATCAACTGATTCTGATACCGGCCAATTCCTTGGTGCATTTCTACTTGAAATGTATTGATTTGGTTGCTTGTTTTTTATGCTGATGTTGAATAACTGTTTGTTTTGTTCTTTTTCAAAAGACTTGGAGGAATTTCAAGGTTTATTCCCTTTATTTAATTTTTTTATCATCGTCATCTAACGATTAAATGTCACCAACACAAACATGAGATTTCTATTAGGTCTTAAAGCCAAATAGAAACTAACCTGTGGTATGGTGTTCACCTTGATGAATGTGCATGATTCCAGAAGAGCTCATTTTCACCAGCAGAAATTTGTGAAACACTTCTGACATTCAGATCGACATTGTTGTTCAATAATGCTTGTTATTGTTTAAAGTCAACATTTACAGACTGCCTGCACTTTCCAACAAATCTGTCAAAATTGTGATTTGATCAACCCTGATGCAAGTGTGTATGTCTAACAGCTGTGTGTGTTTGTCTGTGTTTTCGTGTGTGTGTGTGTGTGTGAGCAGAGATTAAGGCTGTGCCAGATCTGAACCTGGAGTCAGACGCAAAGCTAGAGAAGCTTGAGTCATTCCTTGGAAAGCTCAACAGTAAAGGTATGTCCTAAATTAGATGTTTCCCAAGTTGGCAAACAAAGTGTTAATAAGAAAACCGAACAAACATTTGGACAAGTAAAAATCAAATGTGTTTATGCTCAGGAATTTTAAAGTTTATTAAGGTCAGATTTTGTTGATGTGATATTTTGAATCAGAAAAAAACAGTATCAAGAGAAATTAAAACATCCAGGTGTTATAACTATCCTCAGTGCCTGGACTGCCAGAAGCAACCATCACTGTGACTGAGAAGAAAGTAAAGGAAGTAATGACCCTTGAAGATGAAACTTTTTCCAAGTTCTACCGCCATGTGGAGGACCTCCCTGCCAACACTAACACGGTGGAGATAGACGACGACTTTGATGCCATTTTCGACCCGGACGTGCCAAAGTAAGCTTAAACTGTCAGGGGACAGTGCTTAAAAGAAAAAAAAAAAACACCAAATGAGCCCTCATTGTGAGATACTTTGAGCTTTTACCTTTGGCCTTCTAGATTGACTTCAGCGATGGTGCAGCACAAGAGGGCGGTGCGGCCTAACCGCAACGTTCAGTCGTCCAGAAACCCTCTGAAAAAGCTGGCTGCCAGAGAGGATATCAGACATGAGTACACAGAGCAGAGACTCAACGTAGGCCTGCTGGAGAGCAAAAGGATGAAGGTGGAGAAGAGTAAGTAAGGATGAATCATGACTTGGTGTGAGATAGAAACAAAACTTCTGTATCTGCTTTTATAAACTGAGGCTCTTTGTTTTATAGAAGTTCTAGTCTGCTTATAAAGTTTGCCAGTTTTCTTCAATTTATTTATAGCGGAGTACTAGTTTAGAAGTTACTCTTCTTGTATGTCTACTACTACGCTTTTGACATTTGTAGAAAAAACATGAACCAACACATAATGTCTGATTAAAAAATAGCCTAAAATCATACGCTGTCTGTACAAGCTTCTCACTTGTTGATCATGTTCTGACTGTCCACAACAGACTTCCAAAGCTTGTGTTTACAAGCTGCACGTTGCCAGCAGCTTCCTAAGTGTGATAACAGGAAGGCCAGAGAGCGCGCATCATGTAACTTCCTTTTTTTCGTTTGACAGCCGGACAAACACCTTCCGCTGGAACATGAATAGTTGACGCATCTACTCATGTTCAGAAATGTCACCTTCATTTTGGCCTTGAGCATGATGCATTTGAATAGTTCTTTATTAGCGTGGAATGATGCTGCAACATACACCTTGAATTCATTTAAAAAAGAGAATGACATAAGTGAGACTTTGTTTCTGTACAACCAATAGTCAAATATACAGCCATATTCAATAAATTAGAATATTACTGAAAAGTTCAATTAATTTCAGTAACTCAACTCATTAACTGACATGCTTTATGTGGATTAATTACACACAGGCTGACATTTTCAAGCCTTTTTTTTTATTAATTATGCAAATGTTCTGCTTACAGCTAATGAAAACATGACATTTAAGATTAACTGTTAGCAAATGTGAAATGTGGGCTTAATGAAGTGTGTTTAATATCTGGTTTAAAGATTATATTTAAAAGGTACTTTTGATCTGAGCAGAACACAGATTGTAATTTATTGAATATGACTATTCATTAATTGGGCATAACATTGTGATCACTGAAGGCTAAAGTGAATGACACTATTTGACTCTTCATTATGACGATCTGTTAGTGAGTGATGGAGGCAGCAAATGAACATTTTGTTGTTGGAAGCAGAAAAAATGGGCAGCGTAAGGATTGGAGAGTTTGACAAGGGCCTACCTTTGATGGCAAGATGACTGTGTCATCCCTGAATGTTCGTTTCCACTGCCAAAGCTCTTTCAAGGTGTTTCTGTTCTGCAGTGATCAGTAACTATCAAAAGTGGACTATTGAACCACCAACAGGGTCAAGGGTGGAGAGAGCTTCGCTGTTGGAGATGTGGAGAGAGAAAAGGTTGGCCCAGTGGTTTGGTCCAACATACAAGTTACAGTAGCTCAGATTGCTGTAGTTAATTCTGGTTCTGATTTAAAGGGGTTGGAATGGGCATGCAGCATGGCCACACAACAGTCAGGGGGACCCATGTGATGATTCCTGTCCAACTAAGGACATGTCTGGTTTAATTTATCCTGTTTTGTTTTTTTGTTTTTTTTACGTGTGTGTGTGTGTGTGTGTGTGTGTGTGTGTGTGTTCTTACCTGAGAAACACATGACAGCAGAATGCACTATGGGAACTAGGCAAGTCAGTGGAATCAGTGGACTGTCAGTACGTGGACTGTGACACGTACTACTTCCCATAAGTGCTGTTGGATCCACCGTACATCCTTCCATGGAAACTGTATTCACTGATGGTTGTGGGGTCTTTATGCAGGATAAGGCACCCTTTTACAAAGCATGAACTGGTTCAGGAATGGTTTCATGAAGGGAGCATGACTTAAGGGTATTAGCCTTCAAATTTCTCAGATGTTAATCCAATGGAACATCTTTGGGATGTGCTGGGCCCAGACGTTTAATACATGGAGGTCCCACCTCGCATCTTGGTGCCAAATACCACATCACTCTTTCAAGGGTACAGTGATATCTATCCCTATCTAACGGGTTGGGGCTGTTTAGGCAGTACAAGGGGGACCAGCGCACCTTTAGGCATAATGTTATGCTTGATTAGGGCATGCACACATTGCCAGTTATATCTGAGAGATGTCCCCTGACTGGGCAAGTTGCACCTGGAATCTGTGCTTTTTTATAAGCATTAATATGCTTCTGTTATAATTCTGCTGACCAATAGCATCAGAATTAGTTAATTTAAATTGCTTGGTGTCATGGCACAGACATAGATTTTAAGAGTTCATACAATGAACCAGTATATGTGAAACAGACCCTCAGCATGATGCTACCACCACCATGCTTGAAAATGGTAGTGTTTTAAGCCTAGAAATCCTCACCTCAACTCCTTCAAACATTGTTCCAGCTCCATCTCTGTCTTGTCTAGCAATAAAACGTTTCTGCATTTGGTTTACCTTGTGGGGGTAAAGCCAAAGGAATTTATTCCTGATCATTATAACCAAATGTCTTCAGGATATTGACTATTTGGATCAGAGGTTTATAACAAAGACTGTTTTGTAATCCCAAACACATCAAAATTTGTTTTAGAATGGAAAATCCAGGTGAATATTAATCTCCTGGATAGCATTGACTTCAAAAATATAAAAATGTGTGGACAATGCTTAAGCTCTGGGTCTATTCTAGAACAACAAGCCATTTAAAAATGAACTGCTAATTTTCCCTAGAAGAGTGGCCAACTATTGAGACTGACTTATACCAGAAGCCTCTTGATGGATGCAAAAACTAAAAAGGGTATAAGAGCTACAGCGTCCTCAGGACCATTTATCCAAATATAAACTGGGGTTTACATATATATTTGAATTCTTAAAACCTATTTGTGTCTCATATTTCTTTATCCACATGTAATTAATAGATGTTATGTCTGTGCCGTCTCACCTTTGTTATTTGTGCTCTCTGCAGTGAACAAGAACTCTGGATTTTCTGAAGTGGCTCTGGCCGGTTTGGCAAGCAAGGAGAACTTCAGCAGCGTCAGCCTGCGCAGCGTCAGTATCTCTGAGCTGATGTCTAACAACAGTGCTGTGCCATACAAGAAGCTCATGCTGCTACAAGTCAAAGGTCAGTGAGGCGAGGGTGCAGCTGTGTACGTACAAACAAACCTGCACTGTTTACATCTGTTTGATGTGATGCTCAGGTTTATTACGCAGTCTGGAAAGGGGTAGGAAAAAACAAGTGAGGGAAAAACATGAATTCCCAGACTTTATTTTCTATCTAGTTGTCTAAAAGCTGTATCCATCCTTCCATCTATCCATCACTTTGGCCAACATCCATCTATCCATCCATTTATCCATCTTTTTTTCCAGCATCCATCCATCTACCCTTCTTTCCTTCCAATCTGGGTGTTTTCCCAGTACAATTTTTCAAGCCTAAGGACTGTTGAAATATCTACCATAAATAAATTTACAGATTTTTGTTTTTTTCTTATTTATGCTTCACAAATAGGCCTGAAAGGACTGAGAACTCTGTACTCTGTAAAGTTGTGAATTCTCTCAAAAATAAGAAAAACCTATGTGCTAACATTTCTTTTGGATATTTTTTTTCACCAAAAAGCATTGCAGCATCCGTTAGATGGAAAAAGGTAAACTCAATAGCATATGTTAAATTGAGTTTTTTAAGAGGATGAAAAGATAAATGGCCCCCGATTCTCTCAAAGCTCCAAGGATGCTCCTTCTCAGATGATATCTAAAAGGAGAGATGGTACTTGCGCTGTTTTGGTGTCTTTTTTTTTTAATCTCCTTCACCCGTCTGTTGGTAACAGCTGTGGCTTTAAATCATTCTCCCCAGGGCACCTCACACCATCTTAGGCTGATCTGCCTCTCCAAACCCTCTGTCCGTAATCCGAAGCAAATCCAATGCAGCAGGGGTACTACTTTGTTAGGTTATCTCTCCCAGCCTAACAGTGCTAGCATTCACATTTAGACAACATGCCCTGCTGACATCCATTAGTTAGACTTCCTAAAGTTTCATGCTTTAAATGATCATTAGGCAGATATATTTACTGTGTCCTCTCCATCATGGTTGGCACAGTTTAGGTCTGATGTTCTCGTGTGATATCAACACATGCCGACGGTGATAAATAGAGTTGCCACTGATGAGCTACTTGTTTGTGTGTGTTTGTGAAACCAGGTCGACGGCACGTCCAGGTCAGGCTGGTGGAGCCCAGAGCGTCCTCTCTGAACAGCGGAGACTGCTTCTTACTCATCACCCCACACCACTGCTTCGTCTGGATCGGAGAGTTCGCCAACGTCATAGAGAAAAGGAAGGTAAGGCGCCAGAATGTAAAGCAGCATTTATATTGCTCTGCTGAGCTTCGATTGTATTAATAATAATCATCATTGCATTCGTGTCTTTCCCTAAAGGCGTCAGAGTTGGCCAACTTCATCCAGAGCAAGAGAGATTTGGGTTGTCGAGCAGATTATCTCCAGATGATAGATGAAGGCGCCGACACACACAGCCACGCTGTCCAGGAGTTCTGGATGTGTCTCGGAGGACAGTCAAGTTATCAGTGTGAGCATCGAAATGAGTCTAGCCATAGAAAACAATCCCTGCAGTGACAAAATGCAAGCTTGAAGCCCTTTGCTTTTCCTCATGCAGCAGCAGGAACCCCAGATGAAGACGAGCTATATGAAGCTGCGATCGTGGAGACAAACTGCATTTACCGCCTGATGGGTGACAAACTTGTCCCAGATGATGATTTCTGGGCCAGAATGCCCCGCTGTACACTCCTCAACCCCAAAGAGGTTAGATTAGGATACTAATTCACACCACCGCCACACACCCCCCTCAGTATCTTCAACAACACTGTATCTACTGTGAATTACTTCCAGTTCCTAGGAACCACCATTTCTCTAAACCTGAGATGGTCCTCACACATAGACAATGCTCAGAGGAAGGCCCAGCAGAGACTGTACTTCCTGAGGCAACTCAAGGAGTACAACGTTCCACAGGGGCCGCTACAGAGCGCTGTCTGCTAAAACTGTTTCTCTGAGGAACACTTGACAGTCAGAGTTCCAGACCAACACCATGCATATTTAGACTGATCTCACATTATATTCTATTGTAAAGTCAAGTGTGTACATATTTACATTTAAAAGGATATTCTTTATTTCCACTGTTACATCTGTACATAAATCTGAGAAAGGACCCAAGTGAGCTCCCGTAGTTTTAGTTTAAAAGGTCTTAATGTCAGAACACAGAGCTCACCCTCTCTGTTTTTCTGATTCCTGTGCAGGTTTTGGTGTTTGACTTTGGCAGTGAAATGTATATCTGGCATGGGAAGGAAGTGACTCTGGCACAGAGGAAGGTTGCTTTCCAGCTGGCCAAGCACCTCTGGAACGGCACCTTCGACTATACAAACTGTGACATCAACCCACTGGACCCAGGAGAGTGCAATTCACTAATTCCAAAGTACGGAGACACACATTCACAGGATGTCCGTACCTATAAAGAATTCCCCTTTCCTTTGTCATGTAATATTAGAAATAGTCAAAACTACAGAGCTTTGAAGGATTTATTCACTCACTATATAGCAAGTAGCAAAAGTATTTACACCTCTTGACCTTTTTTTTATATTGTTACGTCACAACTCCACACTTCAGTGTTTTGGGGGATTTTATCTTATAGACTGACAAAGTAGTGTCTAGCTGTGAAGTGATACATGGTTTTCAAAACTTTTTTTAAATCTAAAAAGTGTGGTGTGCTTTTAATCCGATGCTTCTAAATAATATACAGTGCAACCCACAGCCTTCAGAAGTCACTTACTAAATGGAGTCCATGTACGTGAAATGTAATCTCAGTATACAATTTAGGCCAAGAATATTCATACTCCTGGAGGATTAATGTTTAAAGTCAATCTTGTAATTGTACTTGCATGTTTTTTTAGAACCGGAAGGAATGTTTTGGGGTGGTCCCACTGGACTCTCCACTTAGGTCTGATGGTGTCTGTGGAGAGAGACACAATCAGACCTCAAACACTTGGATTCATCATCAAGATATATTGTCAAAATACAACGAAATGTAAACTGGTTCCAAATTATAAGAAGCCTTAACTGCTGTAATGCTAAAAAATGTCCTCATTTGATTTCTTCAGAAGGGTTTAAATAATGTATATAATCATTTGTTATGAAAATGAAAACATATTACTAATTAATAGATTTTTCTGTTGAAGCTACTTTTGCATGTTTTCATTTATTTCCTGGGAGATGCCTGTCTTACAAATAATTATAAATTGTAATCTGCCCAACCAGAGGTTTGGTAGAGAACATTAGTGATCAAGCTTCATGAAGACAAAGGAGCACAGCTGACTGGTCAGGGAGAACGTTGCAGAGAATTTTACAGCAGGTGTAGGTAATCTAACAATATTGCAAGCTTGGAGCATCTCACAGAACTGTTCAATCCATCACCCGAAAAAGGAATGAGTCACACAACTGCAAACTTACCAGGACCTGTTCATCCACCAGTTCTGACAAGCCTGGCAAAGAGAGCTTTAACCAAAGAAGCAGCCAAGAGTTCCACTGTAACTCTGGAGGAGCTGTAAAGATTCACAGATGGAAGAATCTGTTGATGGGAGCACTCTGCACATGTGACCTTCAAGAGTTGCAGGACAGAAGAGTGAAAGACAGAATAACTTCAGTTCAATGTTTGCCACAAGCAATGTAGGGTACACGTCCAAAACGGGGGAAGAAGGTGCATGGGTCGGATGAGACCAAAACTAGACTTTTTGGCCCATTTTAAAAAACATTGTTTTGTGGAATAACTCTGCACATCGCCACAGTAACACATGGTAGTGGCTTCATGCTTTGATGATGCTTTTCCTGAGAAGTGACAGGGAAGGTGGATAGAGGTGAATACAAGTGAATCCTAGAAGAAAACCTGAGGTCCTCCTTCCCAGACAATTAGAATGGTTTAGACCAAAGCATATTTAAATGGTCAGGGTTGGTTGTAAGGTGGGTGGAGCTTAATACAGACTTAACTTCAAACTTTCAGCCATATCTCTAATGGAAGGCTTTTAATCAAAGCGTGTTAGAATAGCTCAGTCAAAATCCAGACCTAAATCCAACTGAAAATCTGGGTCAGGAGTTGAAAAGTGGTTCTTCAGACTTTCTCTGTCCGGTCTGACTGAGCTTAAGCTATTTTGAAGATTTGAAGATGTAATTGGATGGATGGTGGCTAATAAAGCATTGATTTGTGAGGTCAGAATACAAATTCATGCCACATTTTTAGAGTTTAATAAGTAAAAACTGTTGAAAACCATTTATTTTCTAACCACCACTGTACAGTCATGCTTGTTGGTCTCCTAAAATCCCAATAAAAAATAAACTGCAGCTTATGGTTGTAATGTAAAAGAGTATCAGAAGTTTAAAAAGTGGATTTTCAGTGACTAAAATGAGGGACTTCTCATTGTGTACCTGTGTAGAAAAGGCCAAGGTCGGCCTGACTGGGCAGTGTTCGGCAGGCTGACTCAACACAATGAGACCGCCCTGTTCAAGGAGAAGTTTCAGGACTGGAGTGACTCCAGGACAATCAATTCCACACCAACAAATGATCACATTGCCGACCACAAGGTATCGGATTTAACACATTAAAGTTCTCTTGCAAAAATGCACATCCTCTCTGTCGTCTTACCTTTTCTGCATCTTGCCCAGGAGCAGCCAACTTCTGATAACCCCCGTGCTTTCAATGCGTCCCTGATGCTGCCCCTCCATCAAGCGGTGGTCTGCACCATTTTAGACGGATTCAGTGTGGGCCGGGGCTATGGCCTTGTGGAGGCTGAGGACTGGCGGAGCTATGAGATTAGCACTCTGGCCGTGGAGGTGTGGCACATCCTGGAGTTTGACTACAGCCGTTTGCCTCGCCAGAGCATCGGCCAGTTCCATGACGGTGACACCTATGTGGTCAAGTGGAAATATATGGTCAGCACTGCTGGTCAGTACTGCCTTCATTGATTATAAGCCATTTAAATCTGCACTCATATATTTTACATGGGGAATCCGTTTTTTATGCCATCCCCAGAGAAGGGCATTATTCAAAATAAATCCTGGGTCATGTTCACACACATCTCAGATTTACAATTTTTTTACCATCAGTTGGGAAGAGACAAAATCCAGAGCAGCAGAAGACCGCAGGAGCTGGCAAGGAGAAGTGCTGCTACTTCTTCTGGCAGGGCCGCAACTCCACCATCAGCGAGAAGGGAACATCGGCGCTCATGACGGTGGAGCTGGATGAGGAGCGGGGAGCACAGGTCAGTGTGTTTTCTGCTTTAACCTCTATTCTTAGTGAAATTTTTGCTTGAACATGTTCGAATAAGCTTCACACTAATGTTTAACCGCATGTTCCTCCAGGTTCAGGTCCTGCAGGGGAAGGAGCCGCCATGTTTCCTGCAATGTTTCAAAGGGGGAATGATTGTCCACTCAGGGAAAAGAGAAGAGGAGGAGGAATGCTCACAAAGTAAGGTTTAGTTATTTAATTTGAACATTTAATTTTTCTCATATTGGAGATCTTTTTTTTTCTATGTATTTCTATCACGTAATAAATAATACTCACAGCAGTGACTGTAACCTTTTTCTCCCCCGTACTTCCCTCCCTCACAGATAAATGGCGTCTTTACTGTGTGAGAGGTGAGATGGAGGTGGAAGGCCACCTGCTGGAAGTGGCCTGTCATTGCAGCAGTCTGCGCTCCAGAGTCTCCATGGTGCTGCTGGGTGTCAGCCAGGCCCTCATCTACTTGTGGCACGGCTGCAAATCCCAGACACACACTCGGGAGGTGGCTCGTATTGCCGCCAACAGACTCAAAGAACAGTGAGTGGAAATTCTGTTTTCCTCTAAACAGTTCTCAGGAAATGTTGAAATATGAACAGATCCAGTAGTGTAGCCTGTGTTTTTTGTGCAGTTGTCCTCTGGAAACTGGGCTGCACAGCAGCAGCAAAGTGACCATACGGGAGTGTGATGAAGGAGCAGAGCCGACAGGGTTCTGGGAAGCCCTCGGCAGAAGGGACAGGAAGGCATATGATTGCATGCTTCAAGGTGAGTCAGCAAAAATTGTTGAAGGAATCAGATAATGGTGCTGTATTAAAATATTATCTACAACCAAGGACGGTCATCAGGAGTGAATAAACCTAATCAGCAATAAGAGTTGTTTTTAACTAGATCAGCTTTCTTTGCAGCTCTGGACTGACCGACTGTTAAAGCACTTTTTTTTACTCAGTTTCAGCATTTATTCTTGTTAGTCAGTCAGCATATTACATCTCGACTGAATATGTCTTCACTCTCCCTTAGAATCTTCTCCAAATCCCTGAATGTGAGAAGATCTCTTGTCCACAGCCAGGGGACCTCAAGTATTTTATGTCAAATTAGGATTAGTTCAGGACTCTTCTAAATCCTTCCAAAAATATACTTTTCTTTTGTTGGCAAGGATGCTTTTTTGGTCAAAATTGAGTGGTATTTGGAACTGTATTTCATCCAATATTCTAAGATATCCAGTTCCATCTGATGAACAGTTTTCACAGATCATGGTGCTGCTTTTGTAAAACTAAATATACCTTTTAAAATCATGACCGAAAGTTAAACTTTTGTTTCATGAGCCCTATGGCTGCACAATATACTGGGAATATGTCATAGCAACATCAGTGTGTGCAATATTCATATTACAAAGGACTGTGTGCAGTGCAGTAAGTGCTGGCTAATACACTGGTATGCCAAAAAAAAAGTCACCTCCTGGATTTAACTAAGCAAAAAGGTACGAGCCTCCCATTGGATAATTACTGCATGGGCGATTATGTTTCAGCTGGCAACAAGTTATTTAACCCCAACTGGTGCAATGAGTTACTTCTCCTTTCTAAAACAACCATGTTGAAAAACACATCTCATGGTCGTGGAAAAGTCTGTTTCAGAAGGGTCAAATCATTGGCATGCATCAAGCAGAGAAAACACCTAAGGAGATTGCAGAAACTACCAAAATTGGGTTAAGAACTGTCCAACGCATTATTAAGAACTGGAAGGATAGTGGGGACCCATCGTCTTCGAGGAAGAAATGTGGCTGGAAAAAAATCCTGAAAATCATGATTGGCGATCACTGTCCACTGTTCACGTTTGGTGAAATCAAATAGAAGAAAAACAACAGTAGAACTCCGGGCTATGTTTAATGGTGAAAGTAAGAGCATTTCCACACTCACAATGTGAAGGGAACTCGATGGTTTGGGACTGAACAGCTGTGTAGCCTTAAGAAAACCACTAATCAGTGAGGCTAACTGGGGAAAAAAGCTTCAATTTGCTAGGGAGCATTAAGATTGGATTCTGGAGCAATGGAAGAAGGTCATATGGTCTGATAAATCCAGAGTGATGGGTGCATCAGGGTAAGCAGAGAGGCAGGTGAAGTGATGCACCCATCATGCCTTGTGCCTACTGTACACAAGGCATGATGGGTGATCATAGCTCTGCCCCCTCTGTGGGGGCAGAGCTATGATCTGGGGTTCCTGCAGTTGGTCAGGTCTGGGTTCAGCAACAGTATGTGGGTTAGGGTTAGGGTTAGGGTTAGCTAACTCAAAGAATGAGGTCAGCTGACTACTTGAATATACTGAATGACCAGGTTATTCCATCAATGGATTTCTTCTTCCCTGATGGTACGGGCATATTCCAAGATGACAATGCCAGGATTCATCGGGCTCAAATTGTGAAAGAGTGGTTCAGGGAGCATGAGACATTTTTCTCACATGGATTGGCCACCACAGAGTCCAGACCTTAATTGGGATGTGCTGGAGAAGGCTTTTCACAGCGGTCAGACTCTACCATCATGAGTGCAAGATCCTGGTGAAAAATGAATGCAACACTGGGTGGAAATAAATCTTCTGACATTGCAGAAGCTTATCAGAACAATGGCACAGTGAATGGGTGCTGTAATCAAAGCTAAAGGCGGTCCAACAAAAGTGCCAATTTTTTCTTTGGCCAGGCAGTGTATATTTCAAGTGTTATGAACTTGTATTTTGCATGCTAATGTAATATTTGTGCTTACTCCAGACACTGATGACAAAGGAGTGCAGGAAACACAGATGAGAAAGAAAAGGAAGAAGAAATCAGGCATATATTGCAACTGATATTGTCCACACAATATTTACCGATTCTGAAAGGATTTTTTTTTATTTGATGTTTTTACATCACAAAAGCCTGGCGTGGTTACACAGATGCGCACACTTAGATCCTTACCTTAACTCCATGCTCTCTAAATCTAGTATGTTCCATGTCAGACAACTCAAGAAGTTAAAGGTTCAGAAAGCTAGAACAATTTAGCCTAACTGTAATCTGCTCTGTTTAGCTGTAGGCTAATGAACCACAGACAAATGTCAAAATCAAAGACCGTCTTTATTATATCACGGCATAGGAGCATGAATGGTGGTTAAAACAGAGCATGAAACATCTAAACACAGTAAGAGGAATGCGACTGGAATTCATTGCACTCTTACAAAAAGTTGTAAGTTTTGTATTTTAGAACATTTCAACAACTATAGATCTGAACTAGAAAACTGAAGGAGTTTTAACTCGTCCTTTTGTATTTCACAGCCTTACGTTGTTTATCATTAAATAATTAAAAACTTTAACCTTTTTTGTTTTATACCTTTTTTTTTTATTCATGCTTCATCAGCAGTGACAAGATTTACCAACATTATATGTGCTGATATGTTGCAGGCTGGCACACTGAGATTCTACTTCTCTCTATTTCAATAATATTATCACATTTGTTCCATTTTCTTTTAGTTTTAATAAGAATAGTAAAGGCAAATCCTTTTATCATTATTTGCACAACCAAAGGTAGAACTGAACGGGACTCGTGATGACTGAACTAAATCCAGCTGCAGCATCTCATGTTACACCTGCTCTCTGTCAGTCAGCCAGCAGGTGGAGGTATTGAGCTGTTCTGATCCTCTTCTGCAGTTGGGTTACCATGCACTAATTCATCTAATGTTAGTCAGTCAGCTCTCAGACTGGGTCTGTATGGTCTTTGGATTCACCATGTGGCATCAGAGTCCAACCAGTTAATGACAGGGTTGGAAATTATCCCCGGACTTCCTCTTTTCCTATGGAGAGCAGGGCTCAGGGGAGGAGCTGCAACGGATTCCTACAGCTTCATAAAAAACAAGGAGTTACATTAGCTGATGTTTAGATGTTTGCATCCACCAGATGTATCTCTGCCTGCTTAGATTAACATCCAGACAATCAGTGTGTTTTTGTTTTTTACAAACTAAACTGATAAGAGGCTGATTTCTTGTCCTTTTTATTAAAGAACAGATTGGTATGCATTTCTCTAGTAGTAGTTTGCGTTCCATTTGATTCCATGTTGTTTAATACAAACCTTTGATGCTCAGATCCGGGCAGGTTTAACTTCACACCTCGTCTGTATCAGCTGAGCAGCAGCTCTGGGGAGTTTACAGCTGTGGAGTTTCTCTACCCTGCCAGAGACCCCGACCAGGTCAACTCAATGCCTTTCCTGCAGGACGACTTCTATGGAGCCTCGCAGCCAGGTACACACACAGTTTGGAGCCATAGCTACTCAGAAGAGCAGAGGTTTCAAGGATTCCCTCACAGGTTCCCTGGTAAAACCATTTGGACAGATCCTGATGCACATCTGACTTCTTGTTGGTTGCAAAGTCTTCAAACTAAAATTATCTTATGATCTGTAATGAATAGAACGGGGGCACATTCTACTTGATCCAAAATGATCCTGGAATGATCCTAAAGGGATATTGTGCTGCGTCTCTTGTTCAGCTCTGTTCCTGGTGGACAACCACCATGAGGTGTACCTGTGGCAAGGCTGGTGGCCTCAGGACAGTGAAAGCACCGGCTCGGCCCAAATCCGCTGGGACTCGGACAGAAAATGTGCCATGGAGACGGTGCTGCAATACTCCAGAGGTATTCAGAAGAAACTCCTCCAACCCTGCATTTATTTTGCTCTCTAAAAGATGAGATGTTAAACATTACTGTGAAGAACTATTCTGGAACAGATGGCCTTTGTTTACCCAGAAAAGAACGAGAAGAAACCTCCCAAAGCGTACCTGATCCACGCTGGTTTGGAGCCGCTCACCTTCACCAACATGTTCCCCTGCTGGGAGCACAGAGAGGATGTGGCAGAGATCACTGAGAGGGTGGGTTTTACTGCAGCATGAAGCCATCGCTACATGCTATCGCTAAACCAGAAGAGCTAAAAAAGCTGTGTACAGCTCCATGTGATCCTGAATGAAATCTCTTCTGTGTTCTCAGGAGGCAGAGGTGAGTAACCAGATCATCCTGGTGGAGGACGTGTTGGCCTGGCTGTGTAAGACCACCTACCCACTGGCTGAGATCCTGGCCCGGCCGCTGCCTGAGGGGGTTGACCCTCTTCACTTGGAGGTCTACCTGTCTAATGAGGACTTTGAGGTGAGAACCTGAGAGATTGTCAGATGGATTTAGATGATGTGAAGTGAACAGCAGCCTAACTTATTTCTGGTAAAAACCTTCAGTCTTCAGCTTTACAAATCCTCCCTCTGTTTTTGAAGACATGCAGCTGAAACATCTTGGCTTATCTTGTAAATGTCAGCAAAGTCCTTGTTTCACTCAAAACAACATGGAATTCCAAAACAGCCTGAACCTTTTTACATTTTTCACATTACAACCACAAGCTTCAGTGCATTTTGTTTAAATTTTATGCGGTACACAAACACCAGACTGGAACTGGAAGGAAAACGAGGGTTACAGGTCATTTGGCCACTTTGCTACTTTGTACCCTTATTTTATACTCATTTCAATCCTTCCTCCTTCCATTAAACAAATGGTTTCATTCTCATTTACTTTAACCTTGGTGGATGACTTTATTTTTAGTTATAGAAGAGTTTTTGAATGATTTATTGAGGAAAAATACACATGAAAATGCTCAAATCTCTCATTGAATTTTACTCAATTATCTAAAGGCTTTGCATCACACTGTTTCAATTCATTTTTTATTTATTTTATTTATTATTTATTTTTGTTCAAACCAAACAGAAATGTTGCGTCTAACTGGTAGAAATGATTTATTGAGGTAATTTCAAATGTTGCTCCCAGAACGTTATGAACAGAATAAGGCCAGGTATGAATTAAAACATGGTCGCTATAAAATAGACGGCACCATTTCATGTCAGAAAAAGTTTGGTACGCAGGTATGAAATGGTCACGACTAGCAACAAAAGATAATAGGTCACTTTTGTTCTTAAATGTTTTAATAATAAATATCTGAGTTTGATTTAGGTCTGGACTTTGACTGGGCCATGAATATGCTTTGATTGAAATTGCAGCTCTGGCTGTATGTTTAGTGTCGGTGTCCTGCTGGAAGATGGACCTCCACTTCAGTCACAAATCTTATTTCTGCCTCTAACAGATTTTATTCTCTGTTTCTGCTGAGGAAGGACATCCCCACACCATAATGTTGCCACTACCATGTTTAACTGTGGGGCTTTTTCCACTTTCACATGATGGAAGGAAATGTGCTCCATATAATAGTGAAAGCTTGGGACAATGTTTTAGAACATAAATCTGCTTTAAACGTGTCGACTACTTTCTCCCTGACCTGGCTGCTGTGTTTATTGGTCTTCAAGATGCTGTTTGCTCTCTGAGGTTCTTTATAAGAAACCTCTGAGGTCTTCATAGAACAACTGGATTTATACTGAGATTGACGTACACAACGGGGGATTCTATTTAAAGTCATTTCTGAAGTCCATTGGTTGCACTGGGTTTTAATTAGGTATTCAGTCAACTTTTAATTAGGTATCAGAGTAAAGGGGACTGGATACAAACCATGCCAGTCTTATTATTTTGTACAATAATTGGAACCATATATCATTTTCCTTCCACTACAAAACTATGCACTACTTGTGTTGGTCTATTACATAAATGAGCTTTGAAGTTTGTGGTTTAAATGTGACAATAATGTTTCAGGGCTATAAAACATCATTGCCGCAATGTAGTTTACTGTAAACACAAATAAACAGAAATAAAGACTCATTTTGATTACCTTTTAATGGAGTGAAGTGTTTTATCTTCAGTGAGACCCACTGTGTAATCTCTGATATGTTGTGATGTTCTCATATGTGATGGTGAATCCAGAGAGTCATTTTTGCCCTCCGTCCTTTTATATGCAATTTTTCTTTGAACTACAAAACCAACCAGAACTTTCTAAACAGATAAGTTAGGTTTTGTAAATATCTACTGTATAAAATAGTTTTTGTTTTTGGGATTTTAGAAAAGTTCAATCCATGATATTTTTTCAAACTAAATGTTCGATATTTTTACAAACAAAAAAATACACCATTTACAATGTGATGACCAAAAGATTAACTGCTGAAACTGGCCTTTTTTTTATAGCCTTTAGAGCTAAAAACACTCCTTAGTTCTGTGTCTCTTTTGGCTGAACTCATTAACAGCCACTGTGGAGGCCCTAATAGGCCGCATGTTGCAGACCCCTGACCTAGCCTCTCCATCCTCCTTTTACTTGTTCTATCTTCAAGCTCTTGATTTTTAATCATGTCATCTCTCCATCCTGTCCCTTTGAGCTCACCCATTTCACTCATTCTACTTCTCCAGGGTGCAGGGGCTTATGGGAAGGTGAGTTCAACTGGTTTTAGCATGGAAGACGCAGGCTGGCTCCTCACTTCTCATTATACAAAGTTACCAAAAGCTCGCGTCGTTAGAATTTCTACATTCTAACATTGTTAACAGAGCGTCTTCATTCGCATGCTGCTCACCAGTGTTGGGAATGAATCTATTTGAAAATCACTGATGCATGAGTTTCTCACTGCAGGACTGATTGTTTGGACTGAGGCTGTAGATGTTCTGTGAGCTGGGCCTGATTCTGATTGTGTTGCTCCCATAGAGAGCCCTGGAGATGAACAGAGAGGAATACGGCGCTTTGCCTGGATGGAAGCAGGTGAACTTGAAGAAATCCAAAGGACTCTTCTAAAGGATGATGTCCAGGCTTCTTTTGTTTCTATGTACACATAGCAGAGACTCGGGAGCAGCTCCTCCTGAGTTGAACCTATGATAGAGGATCGCGGATGGGATGAAGAACCTCGGAGATGTGGAGGAGAGGTGTGCCAGCCTCTCATGCTGCAGATTTCCATCCTGTCTGCACTCTTGTGATGTGTGTTGTGATGATTGGGAAACATGTGGATGCAAGCATCGCTATGTTAATAGTGCTCCTTTATGATGACACTGTTAATGATTGTACATATGTAGCATATGGAAAGCAGCCTGGATCTTCCACTGGCAGCCTTACAGCCATCTGTTGGAGTGAAGGCAGGTCTGTCAGCCTGTTGGACACACTCCACTTCAGACTCTCTGCTAGATATGTTTGTGCATTACAAATTATTTATATTTATGTTAAATCCACAGAGGAGGTTTAAAAATAAACTTTAGATATAAAAATACAAACAAACACTACAATTATTGCTGTAAATCTTTCTGTCGTACATTTTTAAGTTAACAGCAGCTCTGCTGTACAGATAATCTTTTACTAATAAATTGAAGCAGCTTTGAATGCAGCATTTTGTCTCTTTCTTGTAGTACATGCTTGACTCAAGAAGGAAGCCTGATGAAGTGACTTCAGTGTATAGTGCCTTGCTCCATGTACAGTTTATATATAGATCCTGTTCTGACTTTCCAAGACTGTTTGTAATAACAAACCAGTAGAGAAATAAAGTTTGATATCAATGCATTTTGTGTTGCACCTCATTGTTCTGACCTTGCATAAATTTGAGTTGGACTAAAGTATAAGGCACCTTCACCCATTTAAGTGCAGTTGTGGCCAAAGGTTTTTGCATCAGCTGATGAACAGCCAGTTTGACTTAAAATGCACTTTTTAATTATTTGTCAGCCCAATTTGTCTCTTGTTTCCTTTTCTTTTTTTTTACATGCCACACAAGCAGAAAATGAGAATGCCAGTAAGTTCATCCCTGGAACTAATGTGATCGGTAGTGAGAATTAGAATATCATCAAGAAATACATTTATTATAGTTATTTAGTTTAAATATAAGCTTGCAGATTCATTAGTTTAATATCTCAAGCATTTGTTTCTGTTGATTGTGTCTTAATTCCCCAAATTTAGTTTTTCAGAAAATTTGAGACCAATTTAAAAAAACAAATAAATGAAGGGGAGGGGGTGTATTAATGTTATGGGCTACACAATCATAGGGACATGACAGTTTCAGCTCCTCAAGGATTGTAAGTCTAAAAAGGAAATTACAATGGAATCTGGCTGTTCAGATTACCTCATTCAAGCATACTAATGTAAAGTTAAGTGGAAGGAAAAACTCATGTAGAAGGTGCGCCAGGTAGGGACTGCTACTGGAGTCAGACTTTCAAGAGTCACAATATGGTCATATCTGGGACATGGCCTAAAACTGTAGTACACCTTGTGTTAAGCCACTCCTGAAATAAATGACATCAAAAGCATCTTACCTGGGCTAAGGGAGAAATGGATAGGACTGTTGCTCGGTGGTCCAAAAATTTATTTTCAGATAAAAGAAAATGTTCCATTTAATCTGGAGATCAAGGTCACCAGAGCCTGGATGAAGAGTGGACCCAAACTACCTGAGATCTAGCATGAAATTTCCACAGTCAATGACGATTTTTGGAGTCACCTCATCTGCTGCTGTTGGTTCATTGAGTTTTCTCAGTTACCAAAGTCAGTAAAGTCTTCTGCCAGGACATTTTAGATCAATCAATTCTTCCATTTGCTTATACCCTATTAGGATACTGATTTCCTTTTTCCAGTGAGCCACACTGTTAAAAGTACCAATACCTCCTTTATCGACCATGATGTTACTGTGTTTGATTGGCCTGACCTAAACCTCACGGAGAATCTATGGGGTATTGTCAAGAGGAAGCTGAGACATTATGATGTTTTGGTTGTGGAGTTTTAAGAGATAAAACTCTATTTAATTCAATTCAATTCAAAAATACTTTATTAATCCCAAAGGGACATTAAATGTTGTTGTAGCTCATTATGTAGGTTTCTTCAAAGAGTCGTTGTAGATGCTGATGGCTGTGGGCAGGAAGGATCTCCTGTAGCGCTCTGTCTTACAGCAGATCTGAAGAAGCCTCTGACTGAAGACACTCTGTTGTTGTAGGACAGTCTCAAGAAGAGGATGCTCAGGGTTCTCCATAATGTTCTTCATTGTATGAAGAATCCATCTTTCCACAATGATCTCCAGAGGTTCCAGAGGAGTCCCCAGAACAGAGCCAGCCTTCTTTATCAGCTTGTTGAGCTATTTTAAGTTCCTGGCTCTGTTGCTGCTTCCCCAGCAGATGATGGCAGAAGAGATCACACTCTCCACAACAGACTTATAGAAGATATGCAGCATCTTGCTGCAAACACCAAAGGACCTAAGCTTCCTCAAGAAGTACAGTCTGCTCTGTCCCTTCTTGTAGACGGCTTCACAGTTGCATCTCCACTCTAGTCTGTTGTCCAGGTGAACACCGAGGTATTTATACTCCTCCACCACCTCCACTTCTTCTCCCATGATAGAAATAGTTTTTGACTTATTCCTGTTTCTCTTAAAATCTACAATCATCTCCTTTGTTTTATTCACGTTCAAAATGAGATGATTGTTTCCACACCATGCCACAAAGCGGTCCACCACCTTCCTGTACTCACCTTCTTGTCCATCTCTGATCCACCCCACAACTGCAGAATCATCCGAGTATTTCTGCAGATGACAGGAGTCTGTCTTGTACTGGAAGTCTGAGGTGTACAGAGTGAAAAGGAATGGTGAGAGTACAGTCCCCTGTGGTGCTCCTGTGCTGCTGACTACCTGGTTAGACTCATAACCCTTCAGTCTCACAAACTGTGGTCTGTTTGTCAGGTAGTCTTTGATCCAGGAGATTGTTGAGGCCTCCACCTGAGTCTTCTGGAGTTTCTGACAAAGCAAATCAGGTTGGATTGCATTAAATGCACTGGAGAAATCAAAGAACATGATCCTCACAGTGCTGCTGGCTTTGTCCAGATGACAGTGGGTTTGTTGAAGCAGATGTATGATGGCATCTTCAACTCCAACTCCACAGTGATAAGCAAACTGAAGGGGATCCTGATGGTTTACTGTTTGCTTACTCAGGTGGGCCAACAGGAGTCTCTCTAGGACCTTCATGATGTGGGAGGTCAGGGCAACAGGTCTATAGTCATTGAGGACTGATGGGTGAGTTTTCTTGGGTACCAGAACAAGAAAGGAGGTCTTCCACAACACCGGAACCTTCTTCTAGGCCAGGCTAAGGTTGAAGAGGTGCTGCAGAATCCCACAGAGCTGCTCTGCACAGGCCTTCAGGACTCTAGGGCTGACATGATCTGGACCTGCAGCCTTATTCCTATTCAGTCTCTCCAGTTGCATCTTCACCTGACTTCTTGAGACATACAGGTGGAAGGGGGAAGCAAAGGAAGCATCAGCATCTTCTGATATGGTTGATGGCAAACATGTAGAAGCAGAAGGGTCTAGGGCTGAGGTGGAAGATAAAAAATGTGAGGTGTTACTGGACAGCTGTGGGTCCTGTGGGTCAAAGGAAGATGGAATGTCTGTTTGGCTGTGAGCAGGAGAGGAGGATGCGAAGCTTGTTTCTGAAGAATATGTTCAGTTCATTGGCTCTGTCCAGACCTTCATTGGTCTGATCATCCTTCTGCTTGAAGCCTGTGATCTTCTTCATCCCTGTCCACACATCTCTGATATTGTTTTGCTGGAGCTTGCTTTCCAGCTTCTTCTTGTACACCTCCTTGCTGTCTCTTATCTTGACTTTAAGTTGCTTCTGTATAATCCTCAATAATTCTCTGTCTCCCTCTCTGAAGGCTCTTTTTTTCTTGTCAAGCAGGTCCTTCAGGTCACTGGTGATCTAAGGTTTGTTATTGGGGAAGCATCTCACGGTTCTGGTGGGGATGATGTTATCCACACAGAAGTTTATATAGTCAGTTACATACTCAATCATGGCATTGATGTCCTCTCCATGTGGCTGGCACAGTGCATTCCAGTCTGTAGCCTCAAAGCAACCTTGCAGAGCTTCTTCAGCTTCCTGTGACCATTTTCTCACAGTCCTCTTTATTACAGGTTGCCTCTGAACAAGGCGCTTATATTTCGAGCAGAGAAAAACAAGATTGTGATCTAATTTGCCTAGAGGAGGTCTTGCTGTAGAGATGTATGAGTAGAGCATGCTGTATAGAGCAGCTGACAAATTGTTGAAACGTTGGAAGTGTAGCAGAGAGTGAAGCGTGGTTAAAATCACCAGAAATTGCCACAAAAGCACTGGGGTTTTGTGTCTGTAGCTTAGCAACAACTGAGCTGATGGCATCACATGCATTGTCGGCAACAGCGGAAGGTGGAATGTAAACTGTTGCCAAAATGACACTGGTGAACTCTCTGGGTAAATAATATGGACAAAAACTTACTGCCAACAGTTCAATATCTGGACTGCAGAGATGACACTTCACAGTAACATGTCCTGGATTACACCATCTGTTGTACACAAGTACTGCCAGTCCACCTCTTTTACATTTGCCGCTCCTCTTTAAATCTCTGTCTGCTCGTATGGTTAAAAAGCCCGGCAGAGAGACGCTGGAGTCGGGGATATGATCCTGCAGCCATGTCTCAGTAAAACACATAATACTGCATGCCCGGTACTCTGGCTGGGTCCTTTTTAGGGCTTGGAGTTCATCCAACTTATTTCCCAATGATCTCACATTGCCCATCATAATTGACGGAAGAGATGGTTTGAACTTCCTCCTTCTCTCTCTTCTCTTAGCTCCTGCTCTGCATCCACGGCGTCTCCTTTTCAACTCATCAGGGATTTGGGGTTGTAGTTGAAGTATTATTTGAGCTTTTGAGATATTAATCAGCTGCTCCCGGTTGTAAGAAACAACCCCGTTGCCATGGCAATGCATCATAACAAATGTCCAAAAATAGAAAGTATTAAGAAAAATCCTCCAAGCTGCACAGCATCCGACACTGGAGTGGACAGTCGTCCAAAAAGAATCAACTGTATCCACCACAAGAGGAACAGTTCCCAAAAAAGAATAAATCAGAATCAAAAGTAACAGAGCTACTCCAACCTGCTGCCACCTTGAGCGGCGCAATTCTTACTTTTTAGACTAAGGCTGTAACATCACAAACTAGAAAAGTCAAGCGCTGAATACTGTCTGGATGCACGTTAGGTCCCCAGAAGGTGCAACACTGTTAATTGCTGCATCTGACTGCTTTTTTTAATTTGTTCCTTAAGAGGTTTTCATTTTTTTGCTCTTTACCATGCTTTATCATTGGATCATTTATTATAATGAGTTTCTTTTTTGTGTAACTTGGCCCTCTCTTTTATTCAATTCACTCTCATATTGAGTTGCCTTTCAGAATGTCTCATTTTCATTTTTTTATTTCTTTGACCCTGGAGGTTGTATAAGTTATGGTTTCTTTTGTAATATACAGTATTTACAAACTGTGAACCTTTTCACATTTGAGTTTAATACAACCACAAACTTCAGTTAATTTTATGTGGATTTTATGTGCTGATTTTATTTCAGCACAAAGTAGTGCAGAAATATGATATTAAAGAAAAATTGTGATTTTCTTTTTTTTTTTTTTTGAATAATCTGAAAAATGCTGAATACATCAATACATATTGTGCCCCCTTCATTCTGACAGCCATAAATACAACCCAGAGCAACCAATTAAAAAGAGTATAAACCCAGCTATTCAGTGAAGGCTTCAGCGGTTTGTAGAGAACATCAGTGAAAAAAAAACTGCATCATGAAGACCAAGGAACCCAGCAGACTGGTCAGGGATAAAGCTGTGAAGAAGTTTGAATCAGCACAATATCACTGCTAAATCCAAACATGGAAGCTGCAAGCTGCAGGACAGTTATTAGTCGTGCACTCCACAAATCCAATAGGTTATAAAAGACTTGCAGGAAGAATTTTACAAAGAATAAGCAAAGATTTCAGGTTATAGAAACTTGTGCAAAGCTGGTAGAGAAATAATCTAATGATGCTAAACAAAAAAACTCTAATACCAGGCACATACAATTCCAGTAAACAAGCAGTGGGGTTTTCGGTTTTATTATAAAGTGTGACAACATTCAGCAGCCATGGTTAGAATCTGATCTGTGTTTCCTGTAGCTTCTTTCAGTGAGCAGGACCCAGAGCTCTGTGCTTCTCTAGAAGACAGAAACATGGACCGCTGCTCCACAGAGCCAGCTGACACCAGTGGTAGCGAGTTTAACTTCACCGTGGTTGGGTCATTCATATTTAAGTGTAAGCTTCTCTGAGGACAGGATCGTTACTCACACAGAGGGAACGAGGTTTCCTGCAATAAAAAGAGATTTAGTTGAATGATGATATGTCAGAAAGGAGAGCATTAATCTGACAAAATGCAAAAAGGCTCATGGCAACTCTAGAGGAGCTGCAATGATCCACAGCGCAGGTGAGAAAAAGCAAAGCAAAATGTGGTAACACACACACAAACACACACACACACACACACGCGCACACACTTCTTGCTATCCTCAAACATAACCCTTACAAGTACAGGGGTTGGACAATGAAACTGAAACACCTGGTTTTAGACCACAATAATTTATTAGTATGGTGTTGGGCCTCCTTTTGCGGCCAATACAGCGTCAATTCATCTTGGGAATGACATATACAAGTCCTGCACAGTGGTCAGAGGGATTTAAAGCCATTCTTCTTGCAGGATAGTGGCCAGGTCACTACGTGATACTGGTGGAGGAAAACATTTCCTGACTCGCTCCTCCAAAACACCCCAAAGTGGCTCAATAATATTTAGATCTGGTGACTGTGCAGGCCATGGAAGATGTTCAACTTCACTTTCATGTTCATCAAACCAATCTTTCACCAGTCTTGCTGTGTGTATTGGTGCATTGTCATCCTGATACACGGCACCGCCTTCAGGATACAATGTTTGAACCATTGGATGCACATGGTCCTCAAGAATGGTTCGGTAGTCCTTGGCAGTGACGCGCCCATCTAGCACAAGTATTGGGCCAAGAGAATGCCATAACATGGCAGCCCAAACCATCACTGATCCACCCCCATGCTTCACTCTGGGCATGCAACAGTCTGGGTGGTACGCTTCTTTGGGGCTTCTCCACACCGTAACTCTCCAGGATGTGGGGAAAACAGTAAAGGTGGACTCATCAGAGAACAATACATGTTTCACATTGTCCACAGCCCAAGATTTGCGCTCCTTGCACCATTGAAACCGACGTTTGGCATTGGCATGAGTGACCAAAGGTTTGGCTATAGCAGTCCGGCCGTGTATATTGACCCTGTGGAGCTCCCGACGGACAGTTCTGGTGGAAACAGGAGAGTTGAGGTGCACATTTAATTCTGTCGTGATTTGGGCAACCGTGGTTTTATGTTTTTTTGGATACAATCCGGGTTAGCACCCGAACATCCCTTTCAGACAGCTTCCTCTTGCGTCCACAGTTAATCCTGTTGGATGTGGTTCGTCCTTCTTGGTGGTATGCTAACATTACCCTGGATACCGTGGCTCTTGATACATCACAAAGACTTGCTGTCTTGGTCACAGATGCGTCAGCAAGACGTGCACCAACAATTTGTCCTCTTTTGAACTCTGGTATGTCACCCATAATGTTGTGTGCATTTCAATATTTTGAGCAAAACTGTGTTCTTACCCTGCTAATTGAACCTTCACACTCTGCTCTTACTGGTGCAATGTGCAATCAATGAAGACTGGCTACCAGGCTGGTCCAATTTAGCCATGAAACCTCCCGCACTTAAATGACAGGTGTTTCAGTTTCATTGTCCAACCCCTTTATATACCTTACCCTAAACCTAACCATTAACCCACATAACCCATTTCCCCTTGTGTGGACCAGGCAAAACAACCACACAATGCTGCTGTTCACGCATCATTTTTGGGATCATTTTGGGATCATTTTCTGCATAGTTCATAAACAGATCCTATTACATCAACTTGATTATGCTTTGACTATGTCATTGTTTGTGGTTGTTTGAGACCGGGATGCAGACAGAAGCTTGGTAGCCACATAGTCTTTGTAATCTTTACTTTAATAACAATAAACAATGACCTACACCAGGACATGGAGCAGGAGGAACCAACGGGGAACAAAGAGAACCGGTAAGTAAATATACGGAGGGAAGTGCAATGTGAACCAATGGGAAGGGAGGCAGGTAATCAGATGATAAATGACAGATGTGATGACCAGGTGTAGGGAACTGAGGGAATGGAGGTTACTATGGTTACTAGTGCAGGGAAAACAGAGACATGAGGATAAACTAGACTGGTGATTATACTAAGGTAAGGTAAGGTAAGTTTATTCATATAGCGCTTTTCAGCAACGAGACACTCAAAGCGCTGTACATACAATTACAATACAATCACAAAGCAAATAAACACAGATGCAGACACAGAAAAACAAATCAAATGATAAAATCAAACAGAGGTAATTAAAAAAATAAATAAATAAAATAGAGAGAATAGAATGATGGATAAGAAAATTAAAGGAAAATTGGACTGAAAACGTAACCAAGAATGTTTAGATGGCACAGTCAAAGGCCACTCTAAACAAATAAGTTTTTAGTCTTGATTTCAAGCAACTTAGGGTTTCGGCGCTTTTACAGTTTTCTGGGAGTCTATTCCAAATTAGTGGAGCATAAGAACTAAAGCTGCTTCTCCATGTTGGGTTCTGGTTCTGGTTCTGGGTATGCAGAGCAGATTTGAGCCAGAAGACCTGAGAAGTCTGGGTGGTTGATACACTGACAACAAGTCTGTAATGTATTTTGGTGCTAAGCCATTCAGTGATTTATAGACTAACAGAAGTATTTTAAACTCTATTCTCTGAGCTACAGGGAGCCAGTGTAGGGACTTTAGAACCGGGTTGATGTGCTCAAATTTCTTAGTTCTAGTGAGGACGCGGGCAGCAGCATTCTGGATCAACTGCAGCTGTCTGATCGACTTTTTAGGCAGGCCTGTGAAGATACCGTTGCAGTAATCAATTCTACTAAAGATGAACCCATGAATTAGTTTTTCAAGGTCCTGCTGAGACATTAGTCAATTAATCTTGGACATGTTCTTTAGGTGATAGAAGGCCGACCTAGTTACTACCTTTATGTGCCTCTGAAGGTTCAGGTCTGAGTCATCACTACACCCAGGTTTCGAGCCTGACTGGTGGTTTCTAGCTGTATTAACTGAAGCTGTGTGCTAACTTTTAAACCCTCTTCCTTTGGTCCAAAGATTATTACTTCAGTTTTGTTTTGATTCAGCTGAAGAAAATGTTGGCCCATCCATGCATTGATTTCTTCTAAGCATTTACCCAGCGCTTGAATGGGTTCATAGTCACCTGGTGACATCGTAGCGTATAGCTGTGTGTCGTCTACATAGTTATGATAACTTATGTTGTTGTTTATTAAAATCTGAATTAGGGAGAGCATGTAGATATTGAATAGGAGGGGCCCTAAGATGGACCCTTGGGGAACGCCACATGTGATTTTTGTGGTCTCTGATGTATAGTTACCTACTGACACACAAAAAAAAAGGGAAACTATATACAAGGAACTATATACAAGGGAGGAGCATGGACACAAGAACCTAAGTAAGAATAATAAAATAAACCTAAACAACAACATATAGTAAACAACAAAATAACTCTAGGGACATGGAAACTCCTAACCATAAAAGTAAATAAACACAAACACTACTAGATAGACTGCTACTAATAACCGGAAATAAAACGTGAGAAACTAGACAAAAGAGAACTATGCTAAAATAACAAACCTGGGGGGAATACAACTAATAAAACTAATAAGACAGAAATGCAGATGAACTAACAAAACTAAGAAGCACACGGCAGGAATAAATAAACCTAAGTAAACTACTAAATCATAAAGAACCAAAAACACCGAACAGCAAAAGTAAAGGAAAACAAAAACCAAAGTGGCAGAACCTGACAGACTAGGCCATTGCAACTGATTGATTCCTTATTTTCTTGCTGCATTCTGGAAGTTATGGTAATTTGCTCTATTACACTGTGGAGTTAATAGTCCATTTATAAATGCAATGTGTCCTAGATCCGTAAAAGCATAGCAAGCCTATATCATCAACCCTCTACCACAATGCTTGACAACTGATTTAGTGCCTTGAAAAAGTTTTTGTGCACATTAAACACACATTAAATACACAGAAAGATACATCCTCTTTTATTGAGATTTTATGTCCAACACAATGCAGCATGTAACTGGGGGACGACATTTATTGCTGCTAGTCCATGACATCTCCTTTCGCTGACTGCAGTGTGTCCAAGCTACAGCTGGGTTTCAGCGAGGATTTCACAAAATAAAAAACATCTGTCTGAGTGAAATCACTGCCTCCTTTGCAGCAAGAGAAGAGTACAGTGGCTTGCAAAATGATTCATACCTCACAAACCTTTTCACATTTTGTTACATTGCAACTACAGACTTTAATGTATTTGATTAGGATTTTATGTGACAGACCAACACAAAGTAGTGCACAGTTGGCGAAGGGAAGGAAAATGATACATTGGTTCCAAAGTTTTACTATTCAGACTTTGGTCCCCAGTCAGCACTTCCTATAACCACCTTTTGCTGCAATTGCATCTATAATTCTTTTGGGGTGTGTGTCCACCAGTTTTGTACATCTTGAGACTAAAATGTGTGCCCATTTTTCTTTGGAGAATATATCAAGCTCAGTCAAATTAGATGGACAGCATCTGTGGACATCAATTTACAAATCTTGCCACAAATTCTCAATTCACAAACTGTGTTTAGCACTGGACTTTGATTGGGCCATTCTAACAGAACACTTTCTTCATAATGTGCACTGTGTCCGCTACATGGCTTGTGGTAGATTAGAAAGAGGATCTTCCTGTTGTTTTCTTTCAACGATGTCTGAACTGTGCATTTTGGCAGCTCCTCCAGAGTTACCATAGATCTCTTGGCAGCCTCTGCTATTAATGCTGTCCTTTCCCCACCTGTCAGTTTGGTTGGACGCCTACTTTTTGGTAAGTTTGACGCCTCCCATTTTCAGATGATGGATTGAACAGTGCTCTATGAGATGTTAAAGGCTTGGGGGTTTGCTTCCACCTCACAATTATCCACTACTTTGTCTTGTTCTTTCTCATGAAATCCTAATAAAATACTTTTAGATGTGTGGTTGTAACTTGACAAAATCTGAAATAGTGAATATTTTTTGGCAGATTAGCTGTTTGAGCTCACACGCCATATTTGGTTTTTCAGATGAAAATTAGGTAATCTAAATCATGCAATAATGTTTTCTGTAGAGAAAGATGATTTTTTAGGTAACCCTTCCAAGCATACCCTACGTATCCAGGCTTTTTCAATCAGTGCTGTCTTGTGGTTTAAAGTGTAACATACCTACTTAGGCCTGAATGCAAAAAACTTGAGTCATTCCTTATTTCCTTATATTAAGCTTCCAGTAGGCTGCTGGTCCATCACAGGGTCATATAAGACAAACAACCTCTTACACACCTAAAGGCAACTTGGAATCTCAATCCACCTAACAGGCATGGCTTTGGAGTGTGGGGAGAGGGTGGAGAACTCAGATGGAACCCATATGCAGGAGAACATGCAAGCACTGTACAGAACAGTGCTAACTACTGAATTATACTACGATGACCTGGTGCATATAGCTGTTTACCTATACAAGTGTAAACAACTGAATGAGGCCTTGTAAATTAGAAATCTGTGCATGTAGGACAGACTGGGCTTAATTATGGAAAAGCTGAGCGTCACAGCACTTTGGCTCCTGTTGAACCATTAAACAAAATAACCTGAAAGTTGGACAGAGATGTCGCACCTTTGACTGTAATAAAAAAAATCATTAATAGAATGTGATTCTGGAGGCCTGCACCTCTGAAGTGGTGCTGCGTAAAGGTGAAACAGTAATGTTTGTCATTCATTATTAGATTATGCGGTGGGTAATTAAAACATCCATCAATATTTGCTGGGCCATATGCCACAGGTTCCTCTGCTGAATTCTAATAACCAAATCGGGGGTGAAAAGGGCCCTTTGGCAGGTATCTCCCTAATGCTCTTAACCATCTGTAGATGCTCAGCCCACTGCCACACTGACATAATGTTTTGATTATGATAACAGTGTTCATTCAACACAGGCTTTGGTGCAAAGTGGCACAGTTGAGCCTCAGCCCCATTTTTATTCCACAATATTTACAGCTGGCAGCGAGCCCTTCCAGCGGCGGTCCTTTCTCCTCCTCCTCTCCTTCATCCACACATGATGACACCAACGAACAATGAGGGAGCAAACCAAGCTTAGTACATGTTCCCCTGCACGCGGCACGTCCCTTTTTGTTCGGAGTTTCTATTTATGTGTGGATTACTACTTGCTCTCAGCATCATGGTGCAGATATGTTCCCTCTCTGGGCTGGAAAAAACCTCTAAGCCCAACACTTCTTGTCCAAAGTCTACAAAAGCCACTTCAAAGGCTTGGGGTTCAGATGATTTATAGAAAATAAATTTCAAACAGAAGACTTTTCCTCGTCTTTTCTGCTGCCTTGGGCTCTTAGCGGTGAGCCCTGCTTGTTGACCCAGAATTAGATCTCCATCCTGATGGAGCCCATAAAAGAATTGTGGATTTATATAACGTAGGGTGCAGCCACGTGTCTCAGGTCTGGCTCTCCTCTTGTCTCCTGTCCAGTTTCTAGTTGGACAGTTCCTTTAGGAGCCAAAAGGAGGGTCCCTCTACACCTGAGGGTCCTCATCTGGACTAATGATTCGACCACACACACCACAGTATGAGATGTCCAGAGGTTTTGACTTCATATTTTAGATTTATGATGGAATTAACTTTCCTCCTTTACAGACACTTTGACTTTCCATCTGAAAGTCATGAAATGTAATCCACAAAGTGTTAGCTTTTATTTTCCTGTCTGACTTTGAACTTCGTGAGGCCCTTATTTCATTACCCAAACACAGAAAGTGCTCACAGTAAAAGAGTCCCATTGATGTTAAATGGACTGAACTTATATAGGGCTTTTCCAGTCATACTCAAAGCACTTTACACTAGAGCCACATTCACCCAATCGCACATAACATTCATAAACCGATACGCAGATCGGTAGGCAACTTGAGGTTAAGTCATATGGCAGCTGGAATCAAACCCACAACCTTCTGATTGCAAGACAACTACTCTTCCTACTGAGCCACAGTTGCCTCTAGTAATTATGAGATAACAAGTGAGATACGCTACAATCAGCCACCTGAATAAGGAGACACAAAAGTCTCAATCGCAGTGCCTCACAAAAGTATTCATACCCATTGGACTTTCACATTTGTCATGTTACAACAAACATCTGTATGTTTAACTGGGGAATTGCATGTATTTTCAGCCTCTTTAAATCTATTCCCCCTAAATGAAATCCTGTTAATCCTATTTTCCTCAGATGTCACCTAATTAGAAAAACAGCTGTATGTAATTTAATCTCAGTACAAATCCAGCTGTTCTGTGAAGGCCTCAGAGGTTTGTTAGAGAACATTAGTGAACAAACAGCATCATTAAGACCAAGGCACACAGCAGACAGGTCAGAGAGAACGATTAAGGCAGGGTTGGGTTTAAAAACAATATTACAGGCTTTGAACGTCACACGGAGCTCTGTTCAATCCATCATCTGAAGATGGCAGGACTGTAAACCTACTAAGACACGGCCATCAAACTAACGAGGAAGCAGAGCATTAATCAGAGGAGCAGGGACAGTCAAACTGGATGAAGCAACAAGGGCAGCTCAAACAATTTAGAATATCATGAAAAAGTTCAATATTTCTTGTCACTCATTTCAGAAAGTGAAACTCATATATTATGTAGATTCGTTCCACATAGAGTGAAATATTTCAAGCCTTTATTTCTTGGAATTCTGATTATTATTACATAGGATCAATAAAAAGGTTATTTTAAACAGAAATGTCAGTGTCTGAAAAGTATGTTAATTTCCATGCTCTCAATAATAGGTTGGGCCTCCTTTTGCTGAATTACTACATCAATGTAGCATAGCATGGAGGTGATCAGCATGCAACATGCATCATATCTAGCCATGTGTAGGAATCGTGCATGAGTAATACTCACAGCCATGTGCCGTCCAGCCTTAGTCCACTCTTTGTGAAACTCCCCCAAATTCTTGAATGAAATTTGCTTGACAATCCTCTGAAGGCTGCGGTTCTCCCTGTTGCTGGTGCACCTTTTTTGACCACACTTTTTCCATCCATTTAACTTTCAATGAATGCGCTATAGCTTTTTCACAATATTTTATTGTCCTGAGACACTGAATTTTGGGTTTTCAATATCTGTAAGCCATAATCATCAAGATTACAAGAAATAAACGCTTGAAATAGTTCACTCTATGTATAATAAATCTATGTAATGTTTCACTTTCTGAAGTGAGTGACAAAAATATTGGACTTTAGATTTAGAAAAAAGCACATTTTCTGGCAAGAGGTTCTCGTACTCGTCGTCTTCCGCTTATCCGGGACCGGGTCGCGGGGGCAGCAGACTCAGCAGAGACGCCCAGATGTCCTTCTCCCCAGACACCTCCTCCAGCTCCTCCGGGTGGAGCCCAAAGCGTTCCCAGGCCAGCCAAGAGACATAGTCCCTCCAGCTGTCCCCTGGGCCTCCTCCCGGTGGGACGTGCCTGGAACACCTCCCGATGAAGGCGTCCAGGAGGCATCCGGTATAGATGCCCGAGCCACTTCAACTGGCTCCTCTCGATGTGGAGGAGCAGCGGCTCTACTCCGAGCCCCTCCCGGATTGTCGAGCTCCTAACCCTATCTCTAACGGAGATAGATCATTTCAGCCGCTTGTATCCGGAATCTCGTTCTTTTAGTCATGACCCAAAGTTCATGGCCATAGGTGAGGGTAGGAACGTAGACCGACCGGTAAATTGAGAGCTTTGCTTTTCGGCTCAGCTCTCTCTTCACCACAACGGACCGGCACAGCGCCCCCATTAATGTGGCAGCCACACCGATCCGTCTGTCGATCTCCCGCTCCATTCTTTCCTCACTCGTGAACAAGACCCCGAGATACTTGAACTCCTCCACTTGAGGCAGGAACTCCCCTCCAATCTGAAGAGGACAAGCCACCTGTTTCCGGTCGAGTACCATGGCCTCGGACTTGGAGGAGCTGATCTTCATCCCAGCCGCTTCACACTCGGCTGCAAACCGCCACAGCGCATGCTGTAGGTCTTGGCTATAGGGGGCCAGCAGGACCATGCCATCTGCAAAAAGAAGAGACGAAATCCACTGGTCCCCAAACCAGACCCCCTCCGGCCCTTGGCTGCGTCTAGAAATACTGTCCATAAAAGTTATGAACAGGACCGGTGACAAAGGGCAGCCCTGCCGGAGTCCAACATGCACCGGGAACAGGTCCGACTTATTGCCAGCAATGCGGACCAAACTCCTGCTCTGCTCGTACAGGGACCGGATGGCCCCTAATATAGGGCCCCCGATTCCATACTCCTGGAGCACCCCCCACAGGGATCACGAGGGACACAGTCGAATGCCTTCTCCAGGTCCACAAAACACATGTGAACCGGTTGGGCAAACTCCCATGAACCCTCGAGCACCCTGTAGAGGGTATAGAGCTGGTCCAGTGTTCCACGGCTGGGACGAAAACCACACTGTTCCTCCTGAAGCCGAGGTTCGACTATCGGCCGGACCCTCCTCTCCAATACCCTGGCGTAGACCTTACCAGGGAGGCTGAGGAGTGTGATCCCCCTTCTTATAAAGGGGGACCACCACCCCAGTCTGCCAGTCCAGAGGCACTGTCCCCGACCGCCACGCAATGTTGAAGAGGCGTGTCAACCATGACAGCCCCACAACATCCAGAGATTTGATGTACTCAGGGCGGATCTCATCCAACCCCGAAGCCCTGCCACCGCGGAGCTTTTTAACCACCTCGGTGACTTCAGCCTGGGAGATGAAAGAGTCCAACCCTGAGTCCCCAGCCTCTGTTTCCACCAGGGAATGCGTGATGGCAGGATTGAGTAGATCCTCGAAGTACTCCTTCCACCGCCCAATAATGTCCTCAGTTGAGGTCAGCAGCCTCCCACCCCCACTATAAACAGTGTTAGCGAAGCACTGCTTCCCCCTCCTGAGGCGCTGGACGGTTTGCCAGAATTGCTTCAAGGCCAACCGGTAGTCCTTCTCCATGGCCTCACCGAACTCCTCCCAGGCCCGAGTATTTGCCTCTGCCACAGCCCGGGCCGCAGCACGCTTGGCCTCACGGTACCCGTCAGCCGCCTCAGGAGTCCCACAAGCCAACCACAGCCGATAGGACTCCTTCTTCAGCTTGACAGCATTCCTTACTGCCGGTGTCCACCACCAGGTTCTGGGATTGCCGCTGCGACAGGCACCGCAGACCTTACGGCCGCAGCTACAGGCAGCAGCATCGACAATAGATGCGGAGAACATGGTCCACTCGGACCCTATGTCTCCAACATCCCCCGGGATCTGGTCAAAGCTCTCCCGGAGGTGGGAGTTGAATACATCCCTGGCCGAGGGCTCCGCCAGACGTTCCCAGCAGACCCTCACTATGCTCTTGGGCCTGCCAAGTCTGTCCGGCTTTCTCCTCCTCCAGCGGATCCAACTCACCACCAGGTTCTTTAAAATTTTAACTCCAGTGAGACTGAATACTAATACTGTGCACTTCTTTGTGTAGGTCTGTCACATAATATCCACATAAAATATATTAAACTCTGCGGTCGTAACGTGACAAAGTGTAATAAAAAGGTTTCAGAGGTATGACTACTTTTGCAAGGTGATGTAGTCTTCTCGATCTGCAATGGTGGGAGTGCAATCTTCACTGCCACCCAACCATAGCTGGGACACACTGCAGTCCATATACAGGAAGTTAATGGCCTCTGTGTTACTTTATAGAAAGTACTCACAGAGGTCAAGCGTGGCTGATGTCTGAAACAATAACTGTGAATAGCAAAGCTTGGAACAGATGGGCGAATGCAGGATGTAGCTGTCTTCATGGGTAGAAAAGTTATCTTTAAATTTACTGGTGAAACAGAAAAAAACAGTTGTTTAACTTTTTTTTATTTAAATAAATAAATCAAATATTTTTTAATCATGACATAAATTCTTCTTCTGGTAGCATTATTATCTTGGACCAGCTCATTATTTGTTGTCTGGCACTCCAGTAGCTTTTTCCCAGCTTTCACTGGAATGTGGGGCATCACTAGGGGGCAATGCTTGTGAAAAAAAGCAGTTTTTACACTGAAATATTATTGTTTTTCTTTCACACATTGATTTGCATGCAGGTGAAAAAAGGTAATGTGACCAGATCACCTTCTATGTGTTTTCTGTGTCCTCTCCATGGCTTATGACAAACTGCAACCAGGATTTCTTATGGTTATCTCTTTCTTCTTGCCATTCTCCCATAAAGGCCAGATTAGTGGGGTGCACAATAAATATTTTCCCAGTCAACAGTTTCTCCCACCTGATCTGTAGATCTTTGCAGCTCCTCCAGAGTTTGCTTGTTCCACTTGGTGGATTCATTTCATTAATGCTCTCGTGTCAGATTCTTCTGACATCTGAAGACCCTACCAATCACAGAGGCAGTCATAGTTATTCTTCCATATAGCAGCTTACCTACTATTGTTGGTTATAAGTTACTCTGTGTGTGTGTGTGTGTGTGTGTGTGTGTGCTTGCTTCTGTTTGTGCTGCTGAGTGAGGGCCATTTTTCGTATTTCACCATCAAAGTGAGGACTGTTTGTTGTAAAGTGACAAAATTTTTATGGTCCTCACTTGCAATTTTGTTAGGGGTGAGGTTTAGGACTAAGGTGTGAGTTGAGTTAAGGTTAGGCCTAGGGTTAGGTATGTCCTGGTCATGGTTAGGGTTAGGGGTAGGGTCAGGGTTAGGCCATGGAAAGGGTTGAAAATTAATGGAAATTAATGGAAGTCAGTGAGAGTCTTCACAAGGTCCTCACAACATATAGTAAGACAAGAGTGTGTGTGTGTGTCTGATTCACTCTCCTGCCACCACCTGGCATCATTAAATTGGATAGATTCTGATTGTCTAATCACTACCAGCAAATAACGTCCCTCTCTATTCTCCAATCTTCTTGCGGCTTCTCCATCATGCAGCACTGACAAATATGCTTGTCCTCTGCTCACAAGCTGACTGCGGAGGCTATTTTTCACTGTACTTGTGAGCCAGGAAAGAACTTTCAGAATTATAAAACAGGGAGAAGTTTGCTTTTGATGTCCTGTGAAGGACACATGCGTTGGGACTGGGTTCGGGGTCAGGTGTATGATTTGAGACTCGCACAGACACAAACACAAACACAAAGCAGCGTAACCAAGAGGAGAGAGTGAGTCAGCCACGGGACTCGCTCGCTCTCCAAAATCAAAAAGTTAGGGAAACAAAAACACAGCTACGCTCTTCAGTTTAACTCCAAACGCTGATGTGATTCATCTAGGTCCAACAGAGTGATGGGCAGACAAGCTTAAACCTGAACCCAACAGCACATTTCCATCATTGTTATGGCACAGGTCACCCTCCAGAGACAAATGTAGGATCATTTCTACACACACACACACACACACACACACACACACACACACACACACGCACACACACACACACACACACACACACACACACACACACACACACACACACGCACACAAATACATGCTAAGTAGACAGGAGGTGCAGTGTGCAAACAGCTGGCTGCTGTCAAAGTGTAATTAGTGGTTAATAAAAGAGGCTAATAAGGACTTACCTTCAGCACTGAGTGGTTAAATGAAATGAGTTAGAGAGGAGGAGAGCATCACCAGAGTCTGCAGCCTGATGGGACAGATAACAGCTTTGACCTACAACTGCCTTCTAAACCTGCTTCAAACTTTCTCTGAGCAGCTTAACCAATGGCTCAAAGTATATAAAAAACAGAGCAACACAAAACACAGCTGCTGCTGGAGCTCATCCACCTCTACATGGTTCTGCTCTCGTACAGGATGGCTAAAGCCCCACCAACAGGTTGGTAATCGCAGGGTTTGAGTGGAAAGTGTCTTCAAGGCAGCAGGAAAAGTCATGCTAATGAGACTTAGCTGTAATTTGTGGATGGACAGATTTCATTACAACATAAACACAGAAATGTGCAGAAAATTAGAGCCGATGAGTCAAAGTGCATCAACTGCCAACCACATGGATAGAAAATTATCAATATTAGAAGGAAATCAGTTTTATTTGGATAAAATGCAGCATTGATGTCTGAAAGGCAGAGAAAGTAATATTTTTAATATTGCACACATTTTGAATTACATGAATTCTTTTATCGGGAACTTTCTTCAGTTAAAGCATGTTTTATTTTGTGGTCCCAAAACTGCTCTGGTTCAATGTCAGGTCTTCCAAACTGGGGCTTTTGATTACAGATCAGGGTAAGCAACAGTGACTCTGCTAAAGACCTTCACCCATTCCTTTATACACACGTTGTCTTTAATTAACTAGAGTTCGAAATAATGACAGTAGAGTAAAGGAACCAAAATACAAACCAGTTGCGTTGGTATATTTGCAGGCTCGACTGTGCTTGTTTGGGGCGATTTCACAAGAATCTATGTGAAACAATATCTAATTAACTATAGAAGAAGAATCATATTTTTAGTTCCTCTTTTATTTTTTCTTCAGATGTTGGGTCCTACATGTTCCAAGTTATACAACTTTACTAAGTGGCATGTTGCAAACAGATAAACAGATCACATTCTCCTGCTGATGTAATCACAAATCACATTGCTCTGGCTCCATGAAAAAGAAACAATGCTTTATAATCCAGTGTAGCATGTTCTTTTCCTATACACATAAATACTTTGATCCTAAAGCATCCCAATGTAGCTCTGGCTGTATGTCTGAGGTGTTTATCCTGCTGGAAGTTGAACCTCAGCCCCAGTCTCATTTTGTTTTGGCTGCAACAGGTTTTGTTTCAGGACTGGCCAGGATATGGCTCCATCCATCTTCACAGTTTCCTTCTCCCTGCTGAAGAAAAGCGTCTTAATGCTGCCACCACCAAATGTCATCATAGGGACTGTTTAAGTAAGGGAGATATGCAGTATTAGTTGTCCACCACACACTGGTTTTCATGTTGATCAAAAAGTCTGATGAGTTTCATCCACACAGTCTTCCACATGTTTGCCGTTTCCCTGACATACCTTGTGCCAACCTGCAAACAGGACTTTTTATGGTATTCTTTCAACAATGACATTCTTCTAGCCTTGCTTCCCAAAAGGCCAAAGGATTGCAGATGTCAAAATCAATATTTTCTTTTCCTTGAAAACACATGTATCATTTCTTTAAAATAATGCCCTACTTTGTGTTGATCTTTTACATAAAACCAGAATAAAATACACTGAAGTTTGTGGTTGTAATATGACAAAATATGGGGAAGTTCATGAAATATAAATACTTTTGTAAGGCATGTTGTCATATGTTTAGGTTCGTTACTGGAGTTTCTCCTACTGAATTAGCTCTGTGAGGTTCCTGACATCCAGCTACCAGAGAAACAATATGGCTCCTCTTAAACTGAGCTAAATAAAGTCTTCACATCAATAATTGTCTTGCTGGGTTTAGCACCTCATGTTTTGATCTGAGAAACAATTCCCTCTACTTAATGTTACTGTAACGATTCTATGTAAGAATGACATCAACTGTATTGACTGCTTTGAAGTCTCATCTTTCCATTTGTGCAGCCACTGCAGTCCAACATGAACCTGATCCAGTCCACTCCCTTCTGTCCTCAGAGACTTCCTGTTTGCTCTGTGTTTAGCTTCACCTGCCCCCTCCATATCTGCATCTTCCTCGCAGCCTGATCTCTGCTGGGATTTGTCCTAAGTAATGACTAACAGACCGCAGGAATATGGATTTAAGATCTGCAAACTCCTACTAGCCATGAAAATGATTAAAGCCCCTATTTTGGTTAACTGCATGCCCTCCCACCACAACTGGCTTTGATTTGTCAGTGGAAACCAGATGCAGGTGACTTTCCTCGCTCTGTTCCAAGGAGGCAGTAAATCTAAACCAGGGACAGGTCAGGATCTGATGAGCTCTGCAGCGAACCTGATACCCACTCAGGTCCAGGCCAGAACCTGCAGAGGTACCAATGAGCTCAGAAAAACCTGTTTCACCCTGCAGCAGGGATTGCACTGCGCCGCTTTAAACCTGAACCCTGTGTTACAGCTCTCAGTTGTTTTATTGCCACCTTGTAAGCACTAATTCAGCCAGGGATGCAAAATGATGCAAGCCAAGGCAATCGGCTGAGTGTGGGTAGCTTTCACCGCGCTTCCATTTAGCAGATAGCTGTGATCCTGCCCTGTCAGCTTTAAAAAGCTTATCAGGTGTAGAGGCACCGGTGCACTGTTGGATTTGACACACAAAAAGTACTGTTTAATAGCACCGCAGGTCCTGCCTGGCAAACAGCTTATTGGCTCATTATTGCCTCATTTTACCATAACAGATTTAGGAATTTCTCTAAAATCAAAGCAGCAGCAGCAGCAGCCATATTTTGTATGTTAGTGATCCACTGGAGAAGTCTTTTTTTGGTCTCATATCTTTGTTTCATGCGTATACTCCCACAAAGACATCTTTGTCTTGATTTGGATTTCCTCCCGTAACCAAACTGCCTGCAAAGCCCCAGGAAGGTGGAACAGGGAACCTTGCCCCCTCATTTAATAGGCTGATAACAATAGTATCAGGTCAATGTTGAAGCTTTAACTCATGATAAACCCCAAAAAAAGACTATAATTTTGGTTCTGAATACGATTAATTCTTTAAACTAGTTTTAAAATACTTTAAACTATATTTTGGGGTTTTCTTCAGGTTCATTTCCTTAAGTCTTTTACTCCCTGAATTTATTTGCAGTTATATAAAAACCTGTAATTATGTTTATACTATCAAGCTTAATTACACAAAGGTGATTTGAATATACCACATATGATAGATATATAAAATAAATGTTAATAATTAGCTAAATTAGACATAACTTCAACCTCTAGATGGCACCAAGGTGTTTCCAGTAGGATTCTTGGTGTGTGGGAAATTGCATTGGGCTCGATTAAGACCAGAAGCGATTTGAGGTGAATTTGACATTCTATAAGAAGTAATTATTAGTTCTTGCAGCAGTGGAAAGTAGTTTCCAAGGAAAGTTCTGACACTGAAGGATTAAAGTTGCCAGTGAGCAGCCAGAGGATTAGCCATCCATTGTTGCAACCTTATGGTCTCAACTATCCGGATCACTTTCTCCTACCTGTTTCCTCTACATGGTTAGCGGCAAACTACAAACAGGGCTCCTAATGGATCATTTTCTCTCAATTTGTGTCCATCTGATTTTTGAACCTTGATGAAGGAGAAGAAATGGGGCTTTTGTCCTGGCTGAGGAACAGTGGACCAGATCTTCACCCTTGCAGAATTGCTGAAAGGATCATGGGACTTTGCTTTTCTAGTCCACATGTGTTTTAGTGGATATGAAGAATGCCTACAACTGTGTTGTCTAAAGTAGCATGTGTCTGTGGGAGTTTTGGTTGTCTGGGTAGCTTATAGGGACTATCCAGTCCTCGTATGCCAAAAGCAAGACCTGTTTCTGCATTTTCAGCACAAAGTAATGCTTGTTCCCCGCGTGGGTTGGACTCCGCTAGGGCTGCCCATTGACAGCAATCCTCTTTCTGGTGTTTATAAACGTGACCTCAAGGTGTAGTCGCTGAGAGCAAGGCCGGTTCTTGGCATGCCCAGGGCGGTGAAGGGGGCGCTGCTGCAAAAACTAATAAAAAACAACAAACAAAAAATCAAAACACAGAATGAAATAAATAATAACATCATTGTGCAGCCCTGACTGGTGCCCTTTTCTCATGCTCTGTATTTAAAATAAAAATTCTGACAATATAAACAGCCCCCCCTGCACCCTGATGGACCTCCGACTCCTGTCAATCAAATGCCCTGAAAAAGGAAACTGAACCAGTTGATCCAACGGAGGTAGGTAAGGAAATATTTAAATAAATCTGTAGAGTGTTTGAGAGTGAATGCTAACCTTTCCAACATGTTCCTTGAGTTAACGTTGGGCTAAATGACATTGATAGGAAGGTTTTGTTGTTTTTACAAGCTTAAGTTAGCATATGATCTGTAGCTTCTGACAGATGTGTTTCACGGTTTGTGTTTTCCACCTGAAACAGCTGTGAAGCGTTGCTACAACAGCCTTATATGAGTTCACCTGATGAATGTTTAGACTGTATTTCCTCTGTTAAAAGGACAAGAACAGGTCAAACCAGATCTAAAATAAATGTCGGATTTTAAAAAGCCAATAAATACTTTAATAGTCCTTATCAGACCTATTAATATTATCCATATTCCTGTTTTAACTGACTAGAAAGGATAAATGCTTAGGATGAAGCTTTCCACCTTTTCTCTTATCTGTTTTTATCTTAAATATATTTCACACAAAAAAAAACGGTTAATGTTAACAGAATAGGATAACAAAGCTTTGAATGAAATAGCAAAGAACATTTTTTTTTTGCCCATTTTAAAATTTGTGTTAGAAAATAGATGCAGGTTAAATTATTGGACAGTGTATTTATTGCTGGTGAGGAACAGAGCTACTCTAAATGTTTTTAGGAACATCTCCTTCTCTGTCAGGATGTTCTTACTAGAGCTAGCACTTGGTAAAGATCTGCTCTTTCTCTGATCTTCTTAGGCTACCTTTAATAAAATTAAGCAAAACTCATTAATGCTAACAGTGGATCCTCTTTCATTGTTTAAATCCAGAATCTCTTCTAAACAATGTGTTATATTGAACACATCCAGTAGTCTCTCTCCACCAGCAGCATGTTTTATCTTGTACTGTACAGTAACTATGTTCCTACTCGCACCTATGGTCATGAGATATGGATTATGAATAAAAGAACAAGATCCCTGAGCAAGCAACCCAAAGGAACTTCCACTATAGGGTGGCTGGGATCAGCCTTAAAGATAGAATGAGGAGGTCTGCAATCTGGGGGGAGCTCGAGGTAGAGCTGATGCTATTTCCCCACCAAAAGAGTCAGTTTAGGTGGTTGGGGCATCTCCTGGGCACCTCCCTTTGGAGCTATTGGGGGCACATCTCACCTGGAGAAAACCCAGGGTAAGACTGAGTAGTAGCTGGAGGGACTTTATATCCTTTCTGGCCTGGGATAACCTTGGGGTTCCTTACAATGAGCTGGACATTCTAGCCGGTGACGAGGTAGATGAGGTGAGTAGATATCTGGGTTTCCCTCATTGACCCACCACCCACGGTTGAATGGACTTTAGATTTAAAGACACACATGCAGATCAAAAACACATGATGTGCAGGATTTGTCTGCACCACCCAGAAACACAATTAATCTGTGCAACCCCTGAAATGAAACTTGGATTGACCTATGTGCAACCAATACAGAAAGTGCATGGAGTTTATGGATTATTTATTTCCTACATTTAAATACATTTATTGTACATTTATTTTACCTTATAGTAATTTAGTGCACTAAAATGTTAGCAAATTTGTCAAATCCCAATAACTTCTTGTTAAAAATGATCAGTTTTTCCTTTTTTATGTATGATTTCTATATAAAATATAATTTCCAACTTTGGAAAAAATATGTTTCCCATTATTTTAAAAGAAGGTTCAACGAAAAGGTATCAGGGAAAATGTATGTGTTCAAGGCGATAAATATGTCGTCTTTCCAGGGTCATTAAAAATGGCTTAGATAATCGGGGTTTCAATATTGATCAAAATAACCGTGATTGTACATTTTTCAATATAAAGAAGCTCTTTTACAAAGATTATTGCGTTACATCTTGTCGGTTTTTAAATGGCCTCCATAAATCCTTACACTTTGCATAGCAAAGTGTAAGGATTTATGGAGGCAACATTATCCCTGCTCTGAGTGGCAAAATCACGTTGAATTAATCATTTTAAATGTTACATTTTCTTCAAAGATGGAGCAAATAAAATGTCCCTTTTTATATTGACTGAAAACAGATCAAAATCTAAACTTCAGTGATTTCAGCCTTCAGTTCTGTGTGCGTTTTGCTTGTTGTTACTTCATGTGTAAATATGCGAATTCCAGTACAAGTACAAATTAAACACTTTTACTTATGCTTTCTTCAAATGAAAGCTGAACATCTCATTTATGTTGAGGACAGTTATTATCCACTAGAGATATATGTCAGAAGAAGCTGTGTATTTTTACACGTTTTATAATATACCTGTGGGGGATTTTCAGTGTGTGCTGCTCAGCTCATTCTAATTGGAGACATCCTATTTAAGAGGAAGATGTCAAACTGTTCAAAGGAATCAGGAATGCTTCCAGATCAGAACCTTGCAATACGGATCAATTCTGTCTCTTTGCCTGTTTTTGACATGAATCCCTGATTCAGCCTCAGAAGTGTCCGTCAGAGGCTCATTAGATATTTGCTAAGACATATCAGATGATACATCAGACACAGTAAATAATATGGCGTCGTGTAATGAAGGAAACGAGTCTCAAGGAAACATTTGTACAAACTGTTTAATGCAAAATGACAGAGAACTCCTCAGGCGTTAGAGGCAATAGCATGCCCAAATTAACATAAGCATCACTCTGCTTGTCAAGCCTACTCCCCAATTCATTGGTATTTTTAAGTCAGGATAAACCTGAGGAATGGAACAACCATTAAAAACAAACAATGACTGTTTTCTCTGGCACTGTGCTGCATTTTGCAGGGAAAGAGAAGAAACAGGAAAAGAGAAAAAAGAAGGGAAATAAAACAAGCACAGCTGCTTTTCTGGCACAGGCTTTAGATGCACTGGTTGGGAGCCGAGAACTGCGTCTCATGCCAGCACATCCACATGTCGTCTCTGTTTAGACACACCTTGGAGAATGTGACCTCTTTCCAAGCTTGGCCTGGCAAGCGGTCCGCAAAAAGAAAGAGAAAAACTCGTATTGTGGCGAACCTGCGCCATGAGGCTGCCTCCCAATGTGTGCATGCATTAATGCGTGCACTCATGACTCACTACAGTGCAAATGTGTGCGTGTAAGAACGCAGTTCAGAGACACTGGTCCTGGCAAGTCAACAACTCACATGTAAAACTGACGATTTATGATTTGTTGGTGGAACAGGCATTATCTGCTCATCTGAAAGTTTCAAAATGCCTTCCTTCTACCAATGTAAAGCTCTTCATTACTCACACTGCTGGCAGTTTTAGGTTCAAATTAATCTTTTAATTTGACCAAGATGTTTCATTCTGATAGGTTGTGATATTGAAATCTTGGAACAGCCCAGCCAGAGTCTGGACTTCAGTTTGACAGAGAATCTAAAAAGGAAGCTAAAGATTAGGGTAATAGAAAGAGGTCTCCCAACCTCTGAAACTTGGAGCTAATCACCAAACAGAAATGATCAAAGCAAGAAGCTGCTCAGCAATTCCAAGAATCCCAACTGAAGGATTTGTTTTTTTTTGCTGTAATGCAAATAAAGATTTTCCCATCAATAATTGGGACAGTTATAAATATTTAGACATGACGTATTTTGTTAAAATATTAATAAAAACAGATAAATGTATACTCTTTTTATATTATTTTATCAATTTGTCTCATTTGGTATCAGAGACAAAGTTCTTGGTTGAATGAAAATAATTTTTCAAAATCCGCTAGGGTTCTGAACAGTTTGGGACTTAACTGCAGGCCATCAGCTATCTCTGATGGGAGGGTGAGCTCAGGAATTTTCAACTGAAGTATTCATTCTAAAGAAAAATGTCTACGATTTGCAGACCTAGAAAAGTTAATCTATCTCTCTCTCTTTCTCTCTCAACAACAAAAAACAAAAAACCGACTCAACTCAAATGCATAATATGTTAAAGAATCAATGAAATTCTAGTCTAGCTTATAGTTGTATAAAAAGAGAAAATTGAGCCCCAGCATTGAACATCATATCTAATCAGAGTTAGCAACTTCTGTGGTTATAGGTTGTGCTGTATGTAGGCAAACTTTCCATGGCTGCAGCAACCCGACCAACAAATGTTGCACTGATGTGGGAAAATGACAGAATAAAATTGCACTGAGCTACAATCACCTGAAAGGCATAAGGTCACAAATTCCCAGTGGCACTGCTCAGCTGTTATAGCTCATCTGTCCTCATGAGCACACACTGACACACACACGCACAGGAAGTCCTGACGGCTGGTTGGAACCTCTCCAGGGCCATAGGTGCCGTGTGGAGCCATATGGTGGTTCTGGATCAGCACCTCTACTCCAGGGTTGAGATGTAGTTACTTTTTCATTGACATTAGATTACACACATTAAGGCACATATAACAAGACACAGCCTCCTCTTCTCCATTCCCTCTGTCAGTTTCCAGTCTGCTTTCCTCACACACTATTTATCAGATGTCTTACTTCAGCTAAATGGAGTGCGTGTCGAAAAAGCTTTGAAAAGGCTTGAAAAGAACCCTTTCCCGCTATCTAGGAAATTGGACTTGCCGCAAAGAGAATGGTAAAGTCCTCCAGAAGAACGATGCAAATTAGGCTTAGAAGCTGAAGCTGTGTGTGTATGTGTGTGTGTGTATCTGTTTGAATGTGAGTGTGTGGTTTGCATGTGGTGAGAGCTGGCAGAAGAAGCCCTCTGAGGATTTACATGCAAGATGGAAAGTACCCCTCAAACACCTCCACACATAATTCAACAGTCTCTCCTCTTTTTTCATGCAATCTTTGATCTGTCTGACCTGAGGCTTCCACCATTCCTGATTCATCCTGCTGTACCTACCTCTTCATGGCACCACCCTCATGCTGATTCTGTCTCTTTTCACACAAACTGGATCCGGAGGCTGTTTTATTTAAGAGGTTTTACCCTGTCTGTTTATTAGCAGGTATCACACACAGTGCCTTGTGACATTGACCTGCTTAAAATCTGAAACATTTTTCCACATTACAAGTACAAATTTCAGTGTTTTGTTTGGATTTTATGAGATAGACCAATACAATGTAGTGCATTATTGTGTAGTGGAAGAAAAAAGATGAATAGATTACAAAATATTAAAGGAAACTCAAAGCATGTCTTTATTAAAACACCCTTGGCTGTAATTATAGTTGCGGGTCTTTTGCAGTACATCTTTGCACATTCAGAAACTGAAGGTTTGGCTTCTTCTTTGCAAAATAATCAATCAGATTAAATGGAGAGTGACTGGGAACATACATTTTTCTATTCTTGTCACAGGTTCCTGTTTTGATTTAGGTCTGGACTTTGACTGGGACACATGCATTTGCTTTCCTCTAAACCATTCAGTTGTAGCTCTGCTGAAAGGTGAATCTCCAGGAGTAGGTCGGTTCCTGAATCACCTGGGTTAATAATTTGAATCCTGCTTGAATACTGCATTAATATGAGTTTGTACTCTCCATTAACCCGGATCATATGAGTCCTCAGGCTGGCTGCTGATAGTTACACAAGGCAGGTTAGTGGACCCATAGAAAAAACAGTTAATGGTTGAGCTGAGCTATGATGTGCCTCTTAGCAGTTAAGGTGAATTGTCTTGTCTTGGAAGGTGACATGAAAGTGAGGTAATCTTTACTTTTACTAACTGAATGCAGTTTGATGCACTTCATAAAGGTATATTTAACCTAAACCTTAACCTGTTTTCTTTACCTTCCCTCTGAAGAGGAAAAGGGGAAGAGACGAGTGATTAAAACAGGGATGCTGTTTAATCTGAGACTTACTGGAGGTTGTTCTGATTGGAGATGATTGAATAGCACAAAAGCTTTGGCTCTCCTCAAGAGGCTCCCACCTCTCTGCTCTTCTCCTGAGTGAATGGCCTCTTGTCTGCCACCAGCTCTTGATTATTACCCACCCTGTGAGAGGGTGAGGGCAATAAGGAGGGCACTGTGTTTGTGTGTGTATGCATGAACGTGTGTGTGATAATTAATGCCAGAAGGTGCCAAACGGCATTAACAGCAGACAGTCTAGTGCAGTGATTGACCACCCTGAAACAAATATCAGATTGCATCTTAAGCAACACTGATGTCATTAACATTTTTTGTATATTATTGTATTAAGTCACAACAAGAGTGAACTGAATAATATACACTGAGCAAAAATATAAACGCAACACTTTTGTTTTTGCTCCCAGTTTTCATGAGCTGAATTCAAAGATCTAAAACATTGTCTGTATACACAAAACAACCATTTCTCTCAAATATTGTTCACAAATCTGTCTAAAGCTGTGATAGTGAGCACTTCTCCTTTGCATAGGTAATCCATCCTACCTCGAAGGTGTGGCATATTAAGATGCTGATTTAGACAGCATGATTATTGCACAAGTGTGCCTTAGGCTGGCCATAATAAAAGACCACTCTGAAATGTGCTGTTTTGCTTCATTGGGTGGGGGGGGGATCTGAAACCAGTCAGTATCTTCTGTGCAACACATCTCCTTCGCATAGAGTTGATCAGGTTGTTGATTGTGGTTACTGGAGGCGACCCACGAAAGTTATGACCACCAATTATAATCCATAATGAGTAAAAGCTATACGATGTGACTAATGTAGTGATGTATTGAAACAATACAAAGCAAGGAGAGCAGCTCAGAAGCACAGCATGTGCCTCAAAACCAGATGATCCTCCAGTGTCTGTCTGATATGGAAAAAACATCAATCCGCTGATGTCCTTCACCGTTCCCGGCATGATGTTATTTTGTCAACTTGTTGCTTCTTTGTGCTGAGGTTTTTTTGCAATCTCAAACTGTATCCTGCTAAGGATAAAGTGTGAAATATGATTTTATTTCCCCTCTACTTACCTAATGTGGCCTCTTTTCTCATCTAGCAAGGGCAGCGCCTGTGAGTGGGCAGCAAAGCCTCGGTGACCCATCCCCCCCTTGTCTTGTGTCGTGATGTATGTTTGGATGGGTTGTACTGGAATTCTAATTTCCCCTCGGGGATCAATAAAATATCTTTGAATTGAATTGAATTGAATAATGACATATTTAGCATAGTTCACAGCAACTTTTCTCGTAGTTAAAGCAATGAATGGATTTGGTAAGCTAGTACAGTGGGGCCGAAAAGTATTTACTCAGCCACTGATGTGCAAGTTCTCCTACTTAGAAAGATGAGAGATGTCTGTAATTTTCATCTTAGACTTTAACTATGAGAGACAAAATGAGAAACAAAATCCAGGAAATCACATTTTAGGATTTTTGAAGAATTCATTTGTAAATTATGGTGGAAAATAAATATTTGGTCACCCACAAACAAGCAAGATGTCTGGCTCCACACAGACCTGTAACGTCTTCTTTAAGAAGCTCCTTTGTCCTCCACTTGTTACCTATATTAACTTCTTAAGCCCAAAGGGGTTTTGTGAAGTATGAGCTCAAAATAACATGCGCAAATCTAACTGATTTTTTCAGAGAATTGAAATACTCTATCTAAACAACCATTATGTTAATAATTATGTTTTTCAAATGGGAGCGATAATTCTGGCCTTCCTTTGCAGCTGGTTGAGTAGAACCTGGGTGGATTGTGACAAAATGTATTTTTTGGAATCTGTGAGCTCTCTTAGACATGCTGGTTGTGTGTAGAAGCCGTGTGGTGAACAGCTGAGACAGAGTTTTGCGGTTACGTCATTTTGTGGACTTTGTATATTTTCTGATTCAACTGCCTTTGGTTTTAACTGTTTTTGATGTTTGTAGAAATTGTTTATATCAGCTTTTAGCCAAGATTCTACTATTTCTGGGGATACCACATATGTTTTTGGATATAATGGAACTTGCAGTAAAGACAGTAGAAGAAAACAAAAGTTAAATTCTGCCACCAGTACTGGGGGTTGGGCTTAATGGCACCTGTTTGAATGCTTTATCTGTATAAAAGACACCTGCCCACAGCCTCAGTCAGACTCCAAACTCAACCATGGCCGGGACCAAAGAGCTGTCGAAGGACACCAGGAAGAAAATTGTAGACCTGCACCAGGCTGAGAACAGTGAATCTACGATAGGCAGGCAGGTTGGTGTGAATAAATCAACTGTGGGAGCAATTGTAAGAAAATGCAAGAGATACAAGACCACTGATAATCTCCCTCGATCTGGGGCCCCATGCAAGATTTCATGAGAACAGTGAGCAAAAATCCCAGAACTACACAGAGGGACCTGATGAATGACCTGCAGAGAGCTGGGACCAAAGTAACAAAGGCTACCATCAGTATCACACTACTCCAAGAGGGACTCACATCCTGCAGTGCCAGGCATGTCCCCCTTCTTAAGCCAGTACATCTGCAGACCTGTCTGAAGTTTGCCAGAAATCATCCAGAAGAGGATTGGGTGAATATTATGTGGTCAGATGAAACCAAAATAGAACTTTTTGGCACTAACTGAACTCATAGTTTTTGGAGGAAGAAGAATGCAAGTCTTCAGACCTCAACCCCATAGAAAATTTGTGGAGGGAGTTGAGAGTCCATGTTGCCAAGTGACAGCCCCAAAACATCACTGCTCTAGAGGAGATCTGCATGGAGGAATGGGCCAAAATACCAGCTACAGTGTGCAAACCTGGTGAAGACTTACAGGAATTGTTTGACCTTTGTCATTGTCAACAAAGGTTACGCTACAAAGTATTTTGTCTCTCATAGATGATGTGTACCTATGATGAAAATTGCAGACCTCTCTCATCTTTCTAAGTAGGAGAACTTGCACAATCAGTGGCTGACTAAATACTTTTTGGCCACACTGTATGTGAACCCAATACAGGGAAAATCCCTAACAAACATCTTGGATACATGCTCTGTGCACACACATTGTCCATTACCTTGCCTGATTGATTTGTATCATGTGATTGATTAAAGAGATCCCTAAAGGGAGTTAGGGTTGCATACTTATTGATGAACTGTAATCCAAATGGTACAAGTGACGTAATAATGTGAATACCACAATTTATTCAAGCTGCAAACAGCGTAAGTGTATTACTTACTTACTGCAATACATCAAAACAAACCTTAAAATTCACCATCTCGCTCAGTCAGGTAATAAACGGTCATTACAGCCCCCTGAGATCATCAGCTAACAAGGGAACAAAGTTAGATATTTGCTTTTTCTCATGGAGTGTTATATCTGAGGGCTTGTTGTTTCTACATTCTGTTATGCAACAACACTTTTTAATGAAACAAGATTTGAATAGGAATCTGGGGCATTTCCTAGTTGAGCTTTCACTACCATCCAAAAACACGCATATGCTACATGAACTGTGAGTTCCTGTGTATACAGTTGTCTGTTCTGCATTTCCCTTGATGGATGGGCAACTGTCCAGGGTGTTGATAAAGGGGGGTAGGGGGGAGGACAGGGCCTCCCCACAAACCTGCAAGAATTATTCAGGTATAAGAAATATGTGGATGGATCAAAAATAACTTTTTACCTCTGCATCAAATGGTGATACAGAGGTAAAAGTCATACACATATTGCTGTAGGACCACTGCTTTCACCTTTTTTCTATTTAACGTATGGATACAATAAAAACACTTCTATAGAAAACTGTTTTAGTCAATATCGCAGATGAAACCATGTTTTGTTGATCTGACTGGAGCTAAACTTAACCGACAAATTTAAATTATCCCTCCCAGCTCTCAGCTATCTCCCAACTTCTGTCCTCAGTTCAATTACTCACTGGCTTTTGTTCCATACTTCAGCAGAGATACGTTATGCAGCAGCTACTGCATCTGAAGTCCACAGTCTGTATTCAAAACCAAAAAAAAGTGTGCAAGATGGCACACACCTAGGCAGTCATCTCAAATAGTGTTTGGTTGAATAAGATCTGTGCTCAGTATAATGGGTTCTTGGGCTACCTGTGTGTGCTGATAAAGATGGCAGATGCAAAAAAAAACTGCAGCAGCAGCACATCATCATCTCCAACCTGCTCACAACACAGAGCGACCTCCATCTGTTGCCACTTTTGAAAAGACCGTCTGAAAGCAGATTTGTGTAATTTGGCATGTTCTTTCAAATGGAAATAATCCGCCTGTTTCTCTTTCTAAGGGGGAGGCTCCCCTCTGTCGTGGCTTTCAAGGTTAGATTAACGGGACAGTTATCGCACAGGGTTCAGTCCGGATGTTGGAAGTACACAGAAGGCCTCTGTGAGCTGCACTCTTTGCCTGCTATCAGCTCGTGAGAAAGGAGCCGTGACTGTAAAAAGTTTTGTTGGAAAGAGAAATTATTGTATAAAACTAGATTGCAAAGATGTACGTAAAAAATTCTAAAGAAATAAAAGAAACTCAAGCTTTCTCATCCAATTTTGAACAAAAGAACGTGCCTGTCAAACATTAGTTAGACGTTAGTGGTTTGGTGAAAATGAATAGTTCCAGCCTGTGAAGCTGCATTCACAGGAATTTATTTCTTTTGTACCAAACATCATGGCCACATGCAAGAAAACTCCAAGGAGACTGATAAAAGTTCAACAGTTGGAGTACAGAGAATTGGTAGAAGTTTGGTCTGGGAGGGTTTCCTTTAGTGTGGGGTGGAGGTGGGTGGATCACTGTGAGACAGAAGGGTCAGAAGATGAGAGGAGCAAATACTTGGATGGATATAGTTTAGGGCAATACATGAAAGGCCAGATGTACCACAGGGGTTGACACTCAGGCGTCGAATGACTGGCAGCACAGCTCCTCCTAAGCTCCAGCTGATGAGCTTGATTAGACGCAGCTGTGCGGAAGCTCAGCTCCGCCCTCCAGGGAAACCTGCAGCTCCGGAAAAGAGAGGAACACCACACACCCAGATCCCTGGCAGCTCCATACGTATGTTGGGATATGTAGTAACACTTTATGCAGGTCCAAACTTACAGAAATGAAGTGGTTTTTGGAGACAAAACGTTCTGTTATGTCTTTAAGGTCTGAACATTGTTAATGGTGCCCCCCTGTTTTCTATCGGACATGCATTGGGTTGAAGTATCTATAATCTACAGTGTGCTATTTACCAAATAAACTTTTGCTGTGGTGTCACCAACTTTCTTGTTCTTTTTCATACTTAATGATAGTCTGACCATTTTGGGCTCTATGCTTGTGGCCAAATCATTTTTAGCTGGATTAATGAGAAAATGAGACCAAGTCCCCTGCTGTGCCAGCCAAGGATTTTGCATGCCAAAGCTCTCCCAGCTGAGTGTGCCCGACTCCACCTGCAGGTGGATCACTGACTTCCTGTCTGACCGGAAGCAGCGCGTGAGGCTGGGGAAGCACGTCTCTGACTCCCTGACCATCAGCACCGGTTCCCCCCAAGGCTGTGTTCTCTCTCCTCTGCTCTTCTCCCTGTACACCAACAGCTGCACCTCCAGTCACCAGTCTGTCAAGCTTCTGAAGTTTGCGGACGACACCACCCTGATCGGACTCATCTCTGATGGTGACGAGTCCGCGTACAGATGGGAGGTGGACCATCTGTTGGACTGGTGCAGCCAGAACAACCTTGAGCTCAACGCTCTAAAGACAGTGGAGATGATTGTGGACTTCAGGCAGAACCCAGCCCCACCTGCCCCCATCACCCTCTGTGACTCCACAATTGACACTGTGGAATCTTTCCGCTTCCTGGGAACCATCATCTCCCAGGATCTCAAGTGGGAGCCAAACATCAGCTCCCTCATCAAGAAAGCCCAGCAGAGGATGTTCTTCCTGCGGCAGCTGAAGAAATTCAACCTGCCAAAGACTATGATGGTGCGCTTCTACACAGCCATCATTGAGTCCATCCTCACCTCCTCCATCACCATCTGGTACGCCGCTGCTACAGCCAAGGATAAGGGCAGGCTGCAGCGTGTCATTCGGTCTGCTGAGAAGGTGATTGGCTGCAGTCTACTGTCGCTCCAGGAACTGTACACCTCCAGGACCCTGAAGCGGGCAGGGAAGATTCTGGCTGATCCCTCCCACCCCGGTCACAGACTCTTTGAGACTCTCCCCTCTGGCAGGAGGCTGCGGTCCATCCGGACCAAAACCTCACGCCACAAGAACAGTTTTTTCCCATCTGCCACCAGCCTGGTTAACAAAGCCCGGAAACCACCCTGACATTCCCCCTTTCCCCCACACCCCCCCTTTTTTTGCTGACAGGACACCTGTAACCTGTAACTCTATGCGTTACATTAACGCTCAGCTTGGACTCCTGCTTTACTTGCACTGCCATACTTGCACAATGATCACCTGTACTGTTGTATTGCTCTGGCATCTTATACTGCTCTATATTTACTCTCACTCACTTAAAACTGTGCACATATATTTATATTATATTGTAGATATGTTTATACTGTTTAATTTGTACTGTATTGCACCGACTACGCCAAAACAAATTCCTTGTATGTCCAAAAACGTACTTGGCAATAAAGCTTTTCTGATTCTGATTCTGATTCTGAATCTTTATTGTTGCAGACATAGTTTCTTCATAGGACAAATTAAACTCAAGCATTATTATCATATCTTTACATTGCACTGACATATATTTCATAGCAGTGGCACCAATAGGCAACATAAATGTCTCTACTTTGCAAGGGTCCTGTCGTGACACTTTTTAGTCCAAAAGATTTGTGGTAACCCAGGTTAGCTGGAGATCATATGCTTCATGCTACAGCATCTGGTTAGCAGAAAATCTCATGCTAGAGCGTTATTTATTTAAAGCTTCTTGTCTTTGCTATGGAGACACAAGGAAGACACACACTAGTCTAAGGGGGGTAGTTTAATTATGTTCAACACTTTTTGTCATTACTGTTAATGGCTTGTTTATTTTCTCATGTTTTTTTGAGCACTGGTTCCTAGAGTTGGGGTTGGAACCCACCTGTTGGTCAGAAATGACCTATTGTGGGGTCTGGAGGTCCTCTTCAGAAATCAAACTTGAAAGAAAAAATAATAATGAAAGCATATTTATGGTATAAATGTAAAGATGAACTTGGATATGTTCTGTTCTCAGTACATGTTTTACACAAGAAGACCATTTGTGCCATTTCTTGTGGAAATAATCATGGGCTTCTGTGTAAATAGCCCTCCAATGCAAATGTGACAATGGCTTAAAGCTTCACGGAGTAGCATTCTCATAAACTGCTATGATGTTTTTACTGACACTTGCATGCTCTGAGTCATTTGCTGTAATTGTGACTATGTTACATGGTATGGCCATTTGTCTGTGTTGAACATAGAAAGTAATTTTCTTTGGTGGCTTTATGTTTTCTTTCTTTTCATTTTTATTTAATCATTTTCTTCAACCAGTGTATTGTAAACAAACACAGTGTCTTCCAGGGAGGCAATCAGTGCAGTGACATTTACAGAAGGCTACTAAATTAAGCTCAAAGTGACAGTAAACAATCTAGTGGATTACTTAGCTGTTAGCGAAGGCGGCTTCTATCACAGAACAGCTACAGCATTGCTTTTTCCAGCTAAAGCGGCTCCATGTCAGCTTGCGCCTTCATCTCTTCCTGCTTAATGTTGTTCAGAGGATACGACAAAGGACTGTTTAAACCTGTGAATATACTCACAGCGTATTAATCAGTGTAACATGGATTTTTGGTGCATCTCTGAGCTAAAGCAAAAGACTTTAAAGCAAAATACTTTTGACAGAGGGATGCCGCTTTGGAATCAGGAGATGGGACAGATATTGTTTGGTTTCTGCATATTCACTACATCACATAATCCGGCAGAAAAACGTGTTAGCTTTTTTCTGAAAAAGCAAACAAATAAAAAACAATGTTTTGATGAATGCTGTTGAAAAATATCACAATGCTCCAACACCAAGCTGCACAAGTAGGATAGTAGGTGAATTTATATGGCAGGGATGAACTTTTTTTGGTCCTGTTAGATTTTTGTACTTTGGTTTTGGTTCGTCTTGGACTAACTGTTAGCTTCAGAATCTGGAACCAACAAATCTGGATTTATACTAAATGAAAATGAAAGGAGAGGTTATCTATGTACTTGTTTGTTTTTTTTACAACGCTGTTAATAGTAGTAGGTCTTTATCACACAATGAGCTAGCAGAGAGCTGCAAATGTCTTATGTAATTATGTGTCTGATTTTCTTGAATTTTTGGAGCATTTACAAAGACATGCATAATGAATTGGAAGATCTGCATATACCTAATTGTTTTATACTTATTCATGATAAACTTATTGAAAATGTGCAAGTTTATGTAACATATGATGCATGAATGTTTTATTTTCCTGACATGTTGTTCTTTTATCTAGTTCAGTGGTCTAATTCTTAATACAGGTCAGCCATCCACCTTTCTCCCGACTCCCATAACTTGACCTATCCGCTGATGCCAAGATAAAACTACAACCAGTGCAATGACAGAAGTACACACAGTCATGCTATGCTTTAGAGTGGTTTGGCGTAGAACCTGGGCTCCAGCCTAACCCAGTTAGCCAGTTCTGAACACGCTGCTGGAGCAAGATGGGAAACAGCAACACTTTTCTGTCTGGGCGCCAAGGTGAGACTGAAGCCAAAGGAAGGGTGATGAAAGGTATGCCCTTTTGTTAGGACTCCAGTTTTCTGTATTTTCAGCCTCTTTTCAGCAGGGTCTCTGTAGAAATCATTGCACAGCCAAAATATATAAGCGGTGTCATCAGTTGTGCATTTTAGCACTACTTTATGAAAACCCGGAAGCTGTCAATGTAAAGTTCAAAAGACTGAATTATTTTTGGGAGAATTCTGCTCACAGAGAAGCAAGCTCTATTTCACCAAACACCATGTGTTTATTTGTGCTCTCTTGGTTACAAAAAGTGATTAAAGGAAAAACTGATGTGAGGGTGATTAGTTGGGACTGCAGCTGGATGTCATATACCAGGTTATAATAAACAGGAAAACTATTGTTTAGTGCTGAAATTCCATTCGCGTTTAATGAGAAATGACTGAAGTATAGAGTGTATGACATCAAACCGATGTTAGCAAGCCTTCGATCCTTCTTACAGATTATGGAAATGTCCTTTCAGATACATGTTGATCTGCATGTTTGTACAGTCAGTGACCACAGTCCTACAGACACCTGTGGTATCATTTTGCTCTTTGGAGCTTCAGCAGCAGTCAAATACATTGCCCACCTGACTTTATGGCTGTGGCTTTCTGTCTAGGAATATATTTTTTTTTACAGTTTTTCCACATTGTATGCAGTTTATTTTGTTTTATGTTAGCAAAGTTATGTAGCTTTGACTTGATGGCACTTTTTAGCCATGTTTTAATCTTCGCTCTGACAAAAGGCCTCATGGTATCTAGGTTCACCCTCAAAATTGATCATTTTGGTTTATTTTCTTGGTTTATTTTGACTAATATATCTCAAAATCAACCTTTTTTAGAGAATTTTGTTAGAAGGAAGTTTGTTTTTTATAGTAAAAAAACCAAATTGGTTATTTGTTTGAAATTCACATAGAACTTGCACCCTGTTTAATCCTGACAATCTGTCCTGGGTGGTCTGACAATACCTAATTACAAGTGTAAATGCAGTCAAGATTCTTCAGAACTTTTTAAATAAAAAACTAGCTAGTTTGACACCTGCTCATTAACTTAACATTTTTAGAAAGTTGTTCATTTAGCTCTGAAGATGTTGGGATCCAAATCAATGTGCATGGATTTCTAGAAACCTTTGCTCCTAAGCCTAACAGGATGTTTAGAGATGCAGTCAGAGGGAAAAAAAACAAGAACCACTTTTAGTTTTTGGATGATGGGTTTCTGCACTACTTTCTTAAAGTACTAATTCAGCATTTCAGTCAGGTTGTCTTAACTTTGACTGGGCCATTGCCAAACCTTGATCCTATTCTTTTTCAGTGATTTGTCCTGGTCTTTTGGCCGCAAACCAAGCCTAGGTCATCACTCTTCCACCACCGTGCATCACAGTTGATAAGAGGTATTTACGCTGATATCTTGTTTGGTTTCTCCAAACATGGTGCTCTGCATTATGGCCATGTGGCTCAGCTGTGTCCTCATACAAGGGTTGGACAATGAAACTGAGACACCTGTCATTTTAGTGTGGGAGGTTTCATGGCTAAATTGGACCAGCCTGGTAGCCAGTCTTCATTGATAGCACATTGCATCAGTAAGAGCAGAGTGTGAAGGTTCAATTAGCAGGGTAAGAGCACAGTTTTGCTCAAAATATTGAAATGCACACAACATTATGGGTGACATACCAGAGTTCAAAAGAGGACAAATTGTTGGTGCAGGTCTTGCTGGCGCATCTGTGACCAAGACAGCAAGTCTTTGTGATGTATCAAGAGCCACGGTATCCAGGGTAATGTCAGCATACCACCAAGAAGGATGAACGACATCCAACAGGATTAACTGTGGACGCAAGAGGAAGCTGTCTGAAAGGGATGTTCGGGTGCTAACCCGGATTGTATCCAAAAAACATAAAACCACGGCTGCCCAAATCACGGCAGAATTAAATGTGCACCTCAACTCTCCTGTTTCCACCAGAACTGTCCGTCGGGAGCTCCACAGGGTCAATATACACGGCCGGACTGCTATAGCCAAACCTTTGGTCACTCATGCCAATGCCAAACGTCGGTTTCAATGGTGCAAGGAGCGCAAATCTTGGGCTGTGGACAATATGAAACATGTATTGTTCTCTGATGAGTCCACCTTTACTGTTTTCCCCACATCCGGGAGAGTTACGGTGTGGAGAAGCCCCAAAGAAGCGTACCACCCAGACTGTTGCATGCCCAAAGTGAAGCATGGGGGTGGATCAGTGATGGTTTGGGCTGCCATATCATGGCATTCCCTTGGCCCAATACTTGTGCTAGATGGGCGCGTGTCACTGCCAAGGACTACCGAACCATTCTTGAGGACCATGTGCATCCAATGGTTCAAACATTGTATCCTGAAGGCGGTGCCGTGTATCAGGATGACAATGCACCAATACACACAGCAAGACTGGTGAAAGATTGGTTTGATGAATATGAAAGTAAAGTTGAACTTCTCCCATGGCCTGCACAGTCACCAGATCTAAATATTATTGAGCCACTTTGGGGTGTTTTGGAGGAGCGAGTCAGGAAACGTTTTCCTCCACCAGTATCATGCAGTGACCTGGCCACTATCCTGTAAGAAGAATGGCTTAAAATCCCTCTGACCACTGTGCAGGACTTGTATATGTCATTCCCAAGATGAATTGATGCTGTATTGGCCACAAAAGGAGGACCAACACCATACTAATAAATTATTGTGGTCTAAAACCAGGTGTTTCAGTTTTATTGTCCAACCCCTGTATGTCCATAGGTATTTGGACAAATGTATTTGGACCACAAGAACTCTTGTGGTCAATTCAAATGCAGCATAGTAAACCCAAGTCACTGCTATATGCATTTTCTATGCTTTCTTTCAAACAAGTCATATGTGTTCAGTCCTTTTGTCATAAATGTTAGCACTTAATGTGCTAACTGAGGCTAATATATTTATTTCTTGTATTTTTTGCAATTTCTCTAAGAAATTGTTTGGTCTAACCTTAAGGTAAATTTGCTTAAACCTCCACTCCTGGGAAGACAACTGTTGCAAATGTTTTCTACTTGTGAATTATTACTATCTCTAGATTAATGGAATAGAAATAGTTTGAATATGGCAATATAACTCCTCCAGGATTGTTGGAAAGAAACAACTGCTTCTCTAAGGTAACGTCTTTCCTGCTTGGGATTGTGTTCACATACATCTATATGCTTCAGACCAGCAAACAGTCATAACTCCTGCTTTTGTTAAGGTTCCCACACTGATGATAAGTTACTCAGCACGCCTGGCTGATAACTTCCCTACTTAATCTATGGAAAACATTACATATCATGAAAATAACACTGGGCTTGTTATCAAAAAATTTTTTGTAAATCTTTAAGTGTATTAACAAAAACTCCACAGCACCAAAAAAACAATTCTCAAAAATATAATTTTTCTAATAATTTTTTGCAGTCATTCTCATCTGATAAATGAGAATTTTCAAAGCCTTTTACAAATTGCAGTTCCTCTGTGCCTTCTTAGATGGCAGATCATCAGATTGAGTGACAGGTTCAGGGGTGCCTAAACACATGAGCAAACATACACAATAAAAGCAAGCTGCACATGTCATTTTCTTACCCACATAAAGTCACTTTGATGCTTCTCACCTCTATTACTGCTCACCTTCTGTTCCCTGCAGGACAGTTGGATGTGAGCATTCCTCTTCATCTAGTAAACATGCACTCTCACCGTCAGGTTGACTTGCTTTCCAAAATCCGTGCTGAGCCTGAGCAAATGTGCACAGGCCGACAGACTAGTGCTGACAACAACCCCCAGAAAGGACGACAAGTATACACACATGTGACCCCCGCAGAGGAACTGAGATTAGCTTTTTGCTGCTCCTGTAATTCAGTTATCCCTCTCTGCCGGAGGCCAAATGGGAGGCCGGGAGTAGGATTCTGCTGTGTCCATACTTTGTCTGATTGGCGGCTTTGCTTATGCCTCCTGTTCACAGGTGAACATCTTTTTTCAAAGATCTCCTCTCTACGTTCACCCCCCTTGGTTTTCACACAACCTCTGAACAGTAAGGTTTCTTCCTGGCTGCTAATCTGCCACATTAAATTTCTGTGTTGTGATGGCTTATATTTGACATGCTCTCCACTCAGGAATTTTACCATCACATAAGAATTGTGGTTGTGGTGTCACTAACAGCTCAAAAAAGCACAAACGATTATGAAAGTATGAATATAAGGCCACTGGATTAACAAAATAGATTACACCATATTTGAACCTCAGGCTTTGCATTCTTATTCATATAAATATACTGGGCATCCATCAATCCAACCATCCATCCACATCCATCCATTGTCTCGCTCTTATCCAAGGGGCGCAGGGATAGCAGGCCTGGGAGGGAACCTCAGACATCCTTTACCCTGGCAACATCCTCCAGCTTATATATCTGTACATGAACCCAGGATGGCAAACAATTACCATCCATAAATAGCTTCTGTCCCTGGATGTATAGTCATAATTGACTAGTCTAGTCTAGTCACCATATCAGCACAGGTGAATCTGAAATCACTGTCAATCTAAATCACAGACTGATTGTTATAACAGAGGGACAGATATGCTTAAAAGCATGGCCTTCTTGTGTTAGTTTTGGTTACCTCCAAATGATAGCATATAGCCACCTACACTTTGCATCAAAAAGACAGCGTTCAGTTAACACTGAAATGGTTTTCTATTAATTAATGCGATACAAAATCATGTTGCCGCCAGTGCAGAGCTTGGGGTAGCATTAGCAGCAGGTGGGTATGGGTTCATCTGAACGTACATTGAATCTAAGAATTTAGGAAAAACTACCATGTGGAAAGACTGCACTCCTGTTCAAGAAAAACATCAACCACAGACTAAAATCCTGCAGGGGGTACAAAATGGATAGCAGCAGAATTTTCTTATGAATCATTCTGGATGGGACATCTTGAAAATCATCACTAAAGCTCACTGTGAGAGCTACAATAAGTCCTGTGTAATGTCTACAGCCAAGCATCCTGACCTTGAATTGGGTTGCTTCTCATCTAAGGGAGTGGGCTCACAAATCTGCTGAAGAACACTGGCAGCAAAAGACCCTCTAACAATCCAGGCCCTCCTAGGTAATAAACTGGGCATTTTCCAGCATAATAGAGTATTTTGTCACAAACGAAAACCCCAGGGAAACTAAACTCTTGAGACGCTAACCCCACTGAGAAGCTGTTGCCAGTTCTATAAAAGCTGGGGGAGAAACAGAAGCTAACAAACTGTGATCAACTCCAATCACCAATAAGACAAGAATGGGTCTCCTTCAGTATGGATTTGGCCCAGAAGTTAATATCCAGCATTTGCTAATAAATGCCTTTGAAACAGCATACCACATAAACGTGAACTGATACAAAATAACTATAATATTAACATGCTTATTTCACTGCCCAAACCATTGGACAAAAACAAGATGTTCTGCACCAACTGGTGACCCACCGTACTGAATCCAGTGTCAGATTGATTGTGTCTGTTGCTCCAATTCAGCTCTGGGTTGTGGTCTGCCACCATAGGGTGTCTCTGTGATGCAGCCCAGGAAGCTCCATAACTCCATCAAGAACCCCAGAAACTGTAACCTCCTTCCTCAATGTACTTTAGCTGTCCATCAGGCAGAAATAAGGGCTTCATTGGATTAAACACTGAAAAAACAAACTGCTTGGAATTTAACCAAAGTAACTAGCAAAATTGACCTACTTCTGCATATTTTTATTTAAATAGATTCTAATTTCTAAACCAAAATTATTCAAGCAAGTCAGTAGAACTTGCACACAGACATGGCAGAGTTTTACGCCAGGAATCAAACTTGGGACCCTGGTATAAAACACACAGAATAACCCTGCTACACCACGAAGAGACTGCGAACCTTAATCTGCCAAGGGTTTGGATAATTATGAGTCTAAATGTAAATACCAACAATTTCTTAAATTGCACTTTTACAAAAAAGTCACATTTTTACAATTTTTTTTTCAAGATGATGTAACACAGATTAAATCATTTCCTCAAGTAAATACAATTTTAACTTTGAATCACAACATGCAACATTTGTCAGTTTCTATTTCACAAATGTAACAGAAAGAAAAACATTGGCACAATTAGTGCAACACTTCATAACAATTTCTCTAAAATTCCTCAAAAAGGAATCATCTTCCCTAAAATACATTAAAGCCTACAAGTTCAGACCAATCAATACCTAATGGACCTGATTATTAGGGTCATCAGTGTAGACATCAGTGTTTTATGTATGCAGAGGTTGGGTCGTTTCCAGATAATTTTGTAAGATGTGGCCACAAATAACATTGGCTTGGCACATCAAAACAAAAAGCCAGAACAGAACTTCAAGAACTTTTTTCTAATGTACATGTGTTGCTGTGATGCAGCTTCAAAATTTCAGTCTGATAAAAAAAAAATGCTTGAGCCTCCTTTGGATTTTTCTATGATTTGTTTGCGTAAACATTTTTAATCCCGACAAAATAAATATGTTTCCAGTTTGGAAATCTCTTACTTTTCGACCTAGATATGTGATCATTTTATCATTTGAAAGTTTAATTTAGGATCTTTAAACTGACATCATTTGTTTTACCCTAAAACTGTTGTGAAAATGTAGCTAAAGTGCTTAGTTTTACTGTGCTGTTGTATATGTAGGTGGAGGATTAAACTAAACGCAATCTTCTCATGCAATTTACAATCATAACAAATATCACGCAAAGGCTGTTTGCCCCCCCTGCCCAACCCCACCCGAACTCCAACACACCGCAACCCCCCCTACCCCTCATAGGTGGCGCCACTGTGCTGTGGTTCCAACCTTTTACAATTGATCCCTCTGCTGCGTGATCCTTAGCAGAGACATCATAACTAATAAGCATGTTTACTGTTTTATTCCTCATTTGCTTTGTCATCCAAGTTAAAAAGAAGCAGAAAATAAGAATTAATTTGTGATTGTTGCAAAGAATACATTATTTATGTCTAATCTAACAAGGTGGTATGTATATGTTTAGCTCTAGCATAAGTTGCTAAACAAGCAACTGCCAACTAGATCTGGATAAAAACATTTAGTTTTTATCCAAGACAGAAACCTTTGCAACCACAAGCCTGATGACAGTTCATAACTTTTCTTAAGGTGATATTTTAATTCTTAATCCAACCTTTAAAAATCTATCTGCCTCATTGTTCTCTGCTGGACACTAAACAAGGGAATAATAGTTTGTTGAACTAACGTCTTAGATAAATTTTAATGAAAATGCTGTAAGAATGTAATAATTGGATATTTACAAACTTGCATGCTTGACTTCAACTGAAATCATTTTAATTGCTAATATTTAATAACTTCCAAAACTCTAACATGTTTTTTCTCACTTTCAGGCCGTGAGGAAGAAAAAAAAACATACTGGTGCTTTGTGATTTTTGGAGCTGGGTCCAGTTTCCCAGACTAGTAGAAAACAGGTGCAGTCACCAGTTGCTCTTAACACGTCTCTCGGACTGAAAGTGGAGCCAGCACCTGTTCACATTCCTCACTAGTTGTGTCAGAAAGACGGGAGGGAAAAGACCCGCTGGTGAAATACAGATGTTGAACAGGAAGTTAATATCCTCAAATCCAGTTAAAGGAATGTCAATATAACAAGTTACACTTCTTAATAGCACCTACTGTTGAAACTAACATTTCCCTTTTTGATGACTAAATGCACATTGTTGATAACATGTACATTTATTACTTTTCTCTTATGTAATTTTCCATTAATCTTTAAAGAATAATACAAAGTTTTATTGTTTTTTTTATCCAAAGGTACAAGTATGGAATTAGGATTTACTGCGATTATTTTACTCGAGTTTCTCCTGTGAAGGAGAGGGCATGTCCTGGCTGCTGCACTGCTTTGGCCACAGCTGTGCACAACTGTCCAGAGGTTCTGATGTCATGCATAATGGGAGTCCGCAGGGATGCAGGAATAGGAGGAATGTGGAGAGATGGAGGAGCTGAAACCTGATCCAAGCTCTACGTTCTGCCATGCTGCTCAGACTGCAGGGTGAAGGTTAATATGGGGGCCACCTGCTGCATGCACGCTGTACATCTGACACCCTCCCACAAAGAAGACTTGATTGTATGCTGATACGCATATTTTTACAGTCTGCATACAGCAAGCTGCATCAGACTGTAGGTAACAGGAGTTTGCGTGGAAGAGTATTTATGCAAAGCCGCCCTAAAGCATAGCAGCCACTAAAGGTTTAAAAGCAAAAACATGATGCTTTAATTAGATGACCCAAAATTCGAGTTTTCGGGCCACAATTCATAACTAATGTTTGCACTGCAAAACATGATGGTGGCAGTATCATGCTGTGGGAATACTTTTATGTAGCAGTGACAGGTGTTACCAGAAAATATAGTGATATAAAACATCTATCCTGGTTAAAATTCCAGGTATCTGTGATATAAAAGGAGAGGAAAGAACCTTGTGGCATTAATCCCGTAGATTTTAACTAAGAAACAAATAAATCTATTTGTTGGGAAATAGTAAAAAACTGCAAACAACTGAAGTGTGTGCACCTTTAAACCAACACTGCTGAATCATCTTTTGATTCAGTTTCTGCATTCAGTCTGATTTGGAAGGAGTCTATCAGCGTTCCACGAGTTGAATTAGCAGTCTTTTGAATCTGCCTTGTAAAATGTATCCATCTATCAGACTTTGACAACATCTCTTGCAGACAGCACTCTTCAGCTGATTTACTAGATCTTTTAATTTTAGACTTTGGTCATTCCAAAACAAATTTTCCTCTCATTTAGTCATTCTTTTGTTGAATTGTGTGTATGCCTGGGCACACTGTGATGCTGAAAAGCTAAATCCATCTTAACTTTAGTTTTCTAAAAGACACCTGAAATCTTTGGGTCAGTGCTGAATTGAACTATTCATGATTTCATCCACCTTGACAAAAAGACAGTTTCCCTCTGTGGAATTTTTTAACTCTTCTGACCCATTCTTTTGTACAATTAGATTATTTTTGATTCATTGTAACCTCACCTTTTACTAGATGAAGCCAAATTAACAAATGTCAAACAATTATTCAAGGCTGAACTTTATTTATGGCTAATTAGATTCAGTAACTTATTAAAGGAATTTATCCAAGGGAACTGAATGCTGGAAATGAATCAAAAGGTGCTTCAATAAAGCATTAGTTTAAGATAACATCTTATGTATAACAACTGTTTCATAGAAAACTGTATTGGAGGTGTGTTCATCTATTGTGATTCTTGTATTTTATGGATTTGTCATTTTGCTCGTGATAGTTCTGACCAACATGCAGAGAAACACTCAGAAGAGGAGACTAGGTTATGAAGGAGGTTTATTTTCTTTAACAAGGATAAATGAGAACTGTTCTGGAACAGGTAGATTGCCAACTGTATGGAAAGAAGAGGAAGAAGCAGGTGAATCCAAAAGAAACACTAGAAAACACAGGTTTTATCTGAGAAACGTGAAACCTGGGATAGATGCGAAGGTTTGCAGGAAGACAAAGACAAACCGCAGAGGGGCTGATCACAGTCTCAATTTCATAAGGGCCAATAAAATGTAGCGAAAGCTTCCGGGACATGGACTTGAGAGGCACGTCTCATGCTGACAACCAGACTTTTTGTCCAGGACGGTACTTCGGAGCTGGTCTGTGCCTTCGGTCAGCGAGACGCTTGTTTTGTTCTGCGGTTTGATGAAGGGCATGGATGGTGGATTTCCAGATGGACCTGCAGTGGCGGACATGTTGATGGACAGAGGAAACCGTCTTATCCTTTTCATCAGCTGTAAACAGAGGTGGTTGATAACCAAGGGATAATTCGAGGGGAGAGTGACCTGTAGCTGAAGAGATATGCGAGTTTAAAGAATACTCAACCCATGGTAGTATGAACACCAGTCAGCGGGATTAGTGGACATGAGACAACGTAGAGTGGACTCCAGCTGCTGGTTCATCCTTTCTGTTTGACTGTTAGATTGGGGGTGATACCCTGAAGTCAGGGAAACTTTGGCTCTTAAAGCAATACAAAACTGTTTCCACACATGAGAAATAAATTGTGGACCACGATCAGACAGAATGTCTTGTGGTATCCCATGTAGTCGAAAAACATGCTTAGTTAGTAGCCTGGCCGTCTGAAGCGTCGACGGGAGTCTCTTGAGAGGAACAAGATGACATGCTTTAGAAAAGCAAAAATCTACAATTGTGAGTATAGTGGTCATACCTTGTTAGAGGGGAAGACCGGTCACAAAATCAAGGGCAATGTGGAACTATGGCCGGTTAGGAATGCTGAGAGGCTGGAGGAGACCTGAGGGTGGTTGATTGCCAGTCTTGTTTCTGGCACAAGAGGTGCAGGCTTGAACGAATTCTCTCACATCTTTGTGTACAGATGCCCACCAGAATCTTCTCAGTACTAGTGCTGTAGTTCTGCTTACTCCAAGATGTGCTGAAAACCTTGCTGTATGAAACCAATGGTTTTGTGGTGAACACTAGAAGGTACATAGGTACGGTTGTGTGGTCCTGTGCCTGGATCGGGTTCGTGTTGTTGAGCCTTGGCTATAATATCCTCCATCACCCACCTGAGTGCCCCAACTGTCCAACTGGGAGGCAGGATGGGAGCTGGTTCCTTCTCTAAATCACTTACTGCAAACTGTCTGGAGTGAGCATCAGGTTTTGTGTTCTTAGGGCCAGACCTGAAAGAGACGCACAGATCAAAACGAGATAAGAACAATAACCAACGGGACTGACATGGATTTAGTCTTTTGGCTAACTGAAGGTAGGCCAGGTTCTTATGATCTGTCCAAACCTGAATGGGATGCTCCGCACCCTCAAGCCAGTGATCCCATTGTTCTAAGGCTAATTTGATAGCCAATAATTCTCTGTCACCCACATCATAATTTCTCTCAGTGTTACTTAGTCTGTGGGGAGAAAAAAAAAAGCACAAGGATGTAATCTTCCATCTCCTGAATTTTGAGACAGCACCGCCCCGACCCCAATGTCTGAACCATCAACCTCCAAGATAAACTGTTTAGAAGAATATGGGTGCACCAAGATGGGGGCTTGAAAAAACTTCTTTAAGGCTTGGAAAGCTCTGTCAGCTTCCGGCGTCCAGGAGAATGTAATCTTTGAGGCGGTTAATGCGGTAAGGGGGGCGGCTGTCAGACTATAGTCCTTGATGAAACTGTCTGTAAAAGTTCGCAAACCCTAAAAGCCGCTGCAATGCTTTGCGAGAGTCTGGTACAGGCCATTCCAATACTGCTTTTATTTTTTCCAGGATCCGAGTGAACCTGCCCACCCTCTAGGATGTAGCCCAAAAACGTAACCGAAGATTGGTGGAACTCACACTTCTCGGCCTTCACAAACAGATGATTCTCCAGAAGGCGCTGAAGGACTTTGTGGACATGCTGGCGATGCTCCTCAATGTCTTTAGAAGAGATCAGAATGTAATCCAAGTACACAAACACAAAAATGTTTAGAAAGTCTGAGATCATCATTTACCAGAGCCTGGAATACAGCAGGGGCATTGCAAAGACCAAAAGGCATTACCAGGTACTCAAATTGACCAAGGGGCATCTTGAAGGCTGTTTTCCACTCGTCCCCCTGGTGGATTCTAACAAGGTGGTAGGCATGTCTTAAATCTAGCTTTGAGAAAACAGTAGCACCATGTACCGGTTCAAAAGCTGATGTGATAAAGGGAAGAGGATACTTGTTCTTGACAGTAATCTGGTTTAAACCCCTGAAGTCTATGCAGGGATGTAACGATCCATCCTTTTTACCCACAAAGAAAAACCCCACCCCAAGAGGTGAAGAAGAGGGTCGAATGATACCTGCAGAAAGTGATTCATTGATATAATTCTCCATAGAGTTTTGTTCTGGTCGGGAGATATTATAGAGTCTGCTTGAAGGTAGAGAGGCACCCGGAAGTAGGTCAATTGTGCAGTCATAGGGTCTGTGAGGAAGTAAAGAGAGGGCCTTGGTTTTACTAAAAACCTTTCTTAGGTCATGGTACTCAGAGGGGACGTGAGACAAGTTTAGTGTCTCAGCCTCTTCACCATTAGACTTGGGGAAACTGTGAGAAAAGACTGACTGGAGACAAGTAGAAGGACAGCTAAGAGACCATGATTCAATGAGACGCTCGGAACAATTTAAATGAGGATTATGTTTGAGTAACCAAGGGAAGCCTAAAACTATGGAGCTCTGAGACACAGGAAATACAAAAAAAAGAAATATTTTCCCTGTAAGGAATATGATTATTGATTAATTAATATTCATATTCCTTACATATATGGCGTTCCCTAAAACGGGTCTTAAAATGACAGATATAACTGTTGCACGAAGTTACACATTTGTGATATCCTGGAAACTCTGTTGTGAGATTTGGTAAAATTTTGCAGTTGTAAACTGGAGGATGTATCTTGACTAATATTGGCTCAATTCTACTGCAGAGAAGTAATAATATACTCCTAATAGTAATAATAGTTTTTCTAAGGTGCTTTTGTGGACGCAAGGTGGACGTTTTGTGTAGTTTATGGTGAAATTCAACGTAAATTGCCAGCTTGTCAAAGCAACCCCTGCTGGCTTAGAGCTGTAGCGCAGTCAGCTTGTTGCCAGAGCAACCAAAATTCGTGGCACAGTAGGAGGCATCCTACTATCTGCCGTTGGTGTAACTACAGCTGTAACTAACACTCTCCCAGTCAGGGAGGAAGCAACACTACTGGCTGGTGGCCATTGAGTGAATTACAGTTGCAACAGGATTTTCTCCCCTGCAGACAGGCGTTTAGGGCCACCTTGTGGTCACTAGTGAGACTTATAGTTGCTGCCACAGAATTTAACTAATTTGATTAGTTTTATTAACACAGGCAGATGATCCCATCACCGACGATCAAAAAGACATAGCTTGAGCTAAAATCAAGTTATTGATCATTCATTGCCACTTCTGCTCTGAAATGTATGCATCTTTGCTGGGTTTTCTTGTGTGTGTGAAGCGTGTTTTAACCAGACTCGCATAACTAACTTTAGTTGTCTAACTTGGTAGGTCCTGCAAGAAAGTGAATAACCCATAGTATGCATCACTAATATTCATTTGAAGCTAAGAATAGCGTTGAATGTTTTAGTTTTATTTATCCCACCTTTAACATTTTATTTTAAAATTTGGGTTTTGTTTCAAAACATTTTTTGTGTGTTGCTGCTAATTGATTTTAGCAATCATTCAAAACTAAACAGCTTAGTCTGTTTGTGTTACTGCTAATTGTCACTACTGGTAATTTAGTGGTCATTCATAGCTGAACAGCTTTGTTTGTTGTTGTGCATTTTGGGCAAAGATGGAGAAAACATCCCAGACTGCAGCTGGAGATGTGAGTCAGGAGGGCCCCACAGAAATGCAGGCACAGGAAGCAATTGGAACTTTGATTTTATTGTCATCAGAGGAGCGTAAAGCTCTTAATGATTATAGCATTGAGCATTGTGAAGCAAGGATACAGGAATTGCTCCAGGTTATTAAGAACCCACCAAAAGACACACAGGTGGCCGATGTGTTAGGACAGCTCACTCTTTTATATCAGCGAAGGGTCAGGTTGGAAGTTGAACAGCGTTTTAAATTACAGTTTATGCTGAATAATACTTTGCAGACAGCAGAGGCAACTAGGTGTGAACTGTTAGAAGTGGAAGAGAGGTTCGAAGCAGCCAGAAGGTTGGAGGTAGCTGAGCGTAGCCAGGACACACCCCCATCCCCAGAGGAATGGGGGGTGGAGATAAATCCGGTCTCACAGGTTGAAACCTCTGAAGCTGAGCCACACGTGCAAAACCCTGAGAGAACCTTCCACTCAGAGCTAGAAAATGTAGAAGCTGCTCTCCAGAGACAACCTTCCCAAGCTTGTGGTTTTGCCCACACATCCACAGAGTCCAGAACAGGTATGAGTAGGCAGATTACATTCAGTGGTGCAGTGTCCCACCCCACTGAAGTAGACAGCCATGAAGAATACCTGGCGGTGGACTCACTAGAAGTATATGGTTCAAGTTTTAGGGGCGAGCAGCCTTCACACTTGACTTGCAGGACCCAGCTTTGCAATCCCTCATCTCCGCCAAGGCGACATGAGAGCCATCTCGGGGACTCAGGTGGTTCATACCGTCCTCAACCGCTGCCCAGGACCCGATTCCCGGGACCACAGGGCCCACCATTGTACCGTGAGCAGCCTCCACTGCCTCCCCCAAGGGTGAAGCGTGATGCCCTGACACACGGGGGATGCAGCAGGAGTGAACCTTCAGTTGATGACTCAGATGGGCCAGCACCAATCCCTGAGAGTGGATCGTGCACTCGCCAACTTGAGTCTCTTGCCCAAGGCATAGAGCATTTTGACCCTAATAATGAGGAATCAAACATTGATGATTATCTTAGGGAAGTCAAACGCTGCCCTGTAGACCTGTGCTGCCCATCAGCACAAGAATAATTTAAGCTCATCTGGAAGACAACATCCAGGAGCGTCCATATTTTCATGGAGAGCCTGCCCCCTGCACTCCGAGACCATTATTCAACCCTCTGCGAAGCTTTAAGGGAAGAATATTCTGTGTACACAGACCGGGCCTCCACAGCACTTGGTGCTTTCGTTATCCAGCAAAATAAAAGCGAAGCACCCAGAGAGTATGACCAGCGCCTGAGAGCTGCTTACTTCCAAGGTGGTAATGCTCCTGGCATAGAGGAGGAACATGCTTTTAAATCATTATTCCTCCACAATCTTCATGAAAGCGCACGTTACGACGTTACTATGTACTATAGAACAAAAACCCTCACCATGCAAGAGATCCATAAACACGCTCAGATGGCGTGGGAAACACGTGCAAGCCCTACTAATGGATCAGAAGGTGAAGTTAGAGTTTTACAGGTCCACACAGAAGAAGACAGTGGTGCGTTAGAAGGCAGAGAAATGCCTTCAAACAGAACCCATGTTAAGAACAGGTTAAAGGAACAACTTGTGTTCGATCAGCTGGACCGGGAAGGTGGTACTGAGTACCAACCACAGTCAAAGTTGCTGGACCACTTCCGGTCGAACAGACGACCTGACCATCATGTGAGGCCCAAAGGTAAGCCTGATGGTAAAGGTTGGAGTCAACATGCAGGATGGAACCCCAGGAGAGAGATGGAGGTGGCCTTCCGCAAGATTCTGACAGAAGCAGTGCGCCAGGCATGCGCCCATCTCCACCATCATTAGAGGCAGCTGACCATCTGGTGAAACCGGATCCAAAACCCCCGCCAGCACGACTAGGCGAGGACCCAGTCTCCATAGCTATCAGAGGCTACCTGATCAGATGGAGAGACAAACCTGGGAATCTCCAAGAACCCCTTGGGACCTCTCCAGGAGAAACACCACAAACCATTTCTCCAAGGTTCTTAGGTAAACTGAACCAAAATGAACATACAGGTTACCTATACTATCTCACCAGTATAGGAGAACATGTCAAACTGAGGTTCCATTTTAAAACAGGATCAGAGATCAGCCTGATGTTCTCAGTCTCGTTTGAGGAGGTAAGTAGAGCCATGCTCCCCCTCAGTAAACCATTTCAGGCTGAAGCTTGTGATGTAAGCATCACCAGCTGGGTGGAGATGGACATCACACTCAAAGACATGACTCTGGTGCACCCCATCTATATGTGCACATTAAACACAGAGCTTTTTCTTGGTGGCCAGGACTTGCTGGACAGGCTGGCCCCACTTATTGACGCCACCAGGACCTACTCTGGGTCCAGGCGGAGGTGCAAACACCACTGGGTGCAAGCAGCAAACCATCCTTGTTGACAAACCAGGTTGCCAGCTTAGAGGAGCCCAAAGAACCTCTCAGGCCCTTGTCGGTGCCAGACATGGGCACCTCTGTGACACAGCTGCACCCAGCCACCCAGAAAACTCCTCCCTGCAGTCATGCATCATTTCTTTGCTCTTTAAAGAACCCAGGTGTGAAACCTCACAACCCCAAAGTGGTGGAAGATGTGCACCTGGAAACCATGTTCATACCAGAAGTGCTTCTAGCTTTCTGGCTAGATAAATTATCAACTGGTAGAGAGCTGTATGACCGCATGTGCCAAGAAGAACCCTTTTAACTGAGGAACAACACAGCCACACACTCCTCTCAGCAGACGGGCTCCGCCCTCTCCTTAAGACAGCCAGAGTGTGCACCTCCAGTGTGCAGATTGGCATCAAACAGCTCTCCTATGCTTTCAGCATTGTTCCAACAGACCAAAGGGGGGTCACATTAGCCTATGCCTATTACCCTCCTGTAGGGGGCCATAGGAGCTGCAAAGCCACACTCCACACCCTCCAACAGATGGCGCACTGGCCTCCAACGTCTCACGACACTCAGGTCTACATCCAAGGATGCTTAACTGGCTGCCAGTTTCAGCCATCCCAGCCAATCGGTCAACCTCCGCTTCAGCGAAGGGGGGTTACATTACTTTGGTTCCGCCTTCAGACCAACTGGGTCGAACCAGCTCCAAAATTAGCAGGAGGTAACAAATTCCTCCTAACTGTGACATGCAGCTTCATTAAGTCAGCACCAAATGACACCGTCATCCCATCTGCTGCTTTTTTGCTGAACCAGATGAAGTTCTACATCGAACTCTCCTCCCCAAGAACAGAGCTTGTCTCCATGTCTGGGAAAGGAGAGACCAGTGCGTAGGACCAGTTTAAATAGGTGCATGTTTCCTAAACTCACACTAACATACACTAACCACTAACAACTTTCTTCAACAGGAACTGTTAAAAATATAACTACCTTCCAGGACACAGTGTTAAACTGCAAGTTGCACGCTGTTTTTCCATTAACCCTCTGCATATACTGCAGATCCTCACAGAAGTGATTAAGAATGATTTAATGGACACACATGCTGCCAGAGATTTCATGCAAAGTCTTATTAAGAGAGGTTGGTTCATCTGTAGGCGGTCTCACCAAGGCACGGATACCTACTTGCCGAGTTCTGCTGGATTTAGTAGAGAAATCCTAAAGTCCACTACAGCAGACACTTTGCAACCTCCACAAACACACCTGGCTGATAGCCTAAGTAGTGCAGTTCCATTATTATTACATTACTTTTCTTTCCTCTCCTTTTTCCGATCTAAAATGTCTCAGAAACAGGAGTAATGTTAAACCCCATCATCATTTGAAAGAGCTCATTTGTTTAAACCTAAACTCATGTTAAATGTTGGTTTTAAGATAACACACTGCATAGTTGGTCACAAACCAGGATTGACTCCTTCACATTTATTGACCCATGGTACATAGTGCTACCTTTGCCAATGCCACAGGCTGATTCCTGTGCCTGACTGGAATTGGACGACTAAGCTATGACCTCATTATGTGGTTATCTTGTTTGTTTTTTTTTTTCTTTTTATTGTTGTTTCACTTTGTCTCAGGGTTACCAGAGCTGATGACCAAAAAGAATGTGATGATGATGTGAATGTATTGTTTTTGTATTTTTCTCATTGAATGACATAGACAGGTATGAGTTAGTCAGAGTTTAGCCCTGCCCAGGCTAACCTTGTCCTGCCCAGTCATAGGCCTTTGAGAAACAAACTGAACTGTGAACTCCCGTTCCTGCCAAGAGGAACACAGGGACAGTATTTTTGTTTTTTCTTTATTTCTTTTGCTTCTTTATGGATCATGGATCATTGAGTCTCAGCTCCAATGATGGATGGACCAAGTAGCTTCAAAGACTGCAATTAATCACACTCTTCGAACCTAGGGGGGATGTTGGGGCCATCCATTTTAGTCGCAGCTCAACAGACGTCGCAGCTCTGACGTCACTGGAAGTATAAACCGGCTGAGATGCTCAGTCTCGGGGCCATTTCCACCTGTCGCAGGACAGCGTATAGGAGGCACATTTCTGGTGAGACAAGAGCTCGCAGGCGAACTTTTGCTCCACAAGGCCATTCCCGGAAGAGATTGAAAGCTGGAAATCTGTCTGATGCGAGAAGATCAGAGGATTTATTTGCTGATCGAAGAAGGTGCATTTAGAGGTCTGGGCAGGATGAGGCAGTTAAGGTGATGTAGGATCACCTGTAGTTAATCGAAGGTATTAACTTGTTGCATGCAATACTGATTGAATTATGTTTTGCTGAGCTGTATTTTTATTTGCTGTGCAAGCGCTGCTGAATCGTGCGTGGTTTATGTTTTGTCCGGCTGATCCCAAATCAGCCAGGAGTTAGAAGTTGGACTTTTCAAAGTTTTTCATTCAAGACAACTGCGGTCTGGGCCTCGCCCGACCACTCTTTGTTCCAGTTTTATTGCTGAAAATTTTCCACTGGGTTGCCACCTCAAGAGTTTTATGACCCTTTGTCAAGATTTGGGGCGATCAGCTGGTTGTGGTTAAAGGGGCGTGGCCCCACCGTTTCATCAGCTGATCGCTGCAATCGAGACATCAGCACGACAGGAGGATTTCTTTCCATTTAACCCAAATTACACATTTTGTCCATAAATTGCTGGTTTGATCTTCATAGACACTAAATGCACATATATATATTTTTCCTTTGTTATTATTGTTAGGTAGTCATTGTTATTCCCTTTGTGTAGAACGACGCTTGTTTGTTAGGTGAAGGTTTTTGGACCAGAATAATGGTATATCAGGATTATTTGGCTTCAATAAATCTTCATATATATAATTAAGAGAAGCATTTGTGTTTATTTCGTGCAAGAGTGATTTATCTGTCAAAACAAGGTCGAAGTTCCCCCACCTTCGGTGAAGCGGTTGAATAAACAGTGACAGTTTGTGGTTTTGGTTAATAATTTGTAATTATTAAAGAGCTTTGAGCCCATAATCACAATACCAGAGGATATCTCTGGTACTATCTCTTTTTATTCGTAAGTGATGATTTTTGGTTAAGAAATTAATATTTTTCAAATTATTATTTTAAATTATGATTCTTGGTGAATATTAATTAATCAATAATCATATTCCTTACACCCTGTGGTTACCCGACAACACGAATTCTAAGGGCTTGATGTGTTGCATTATCTGTTGTAACTTTTGACCATCTAAGACTAAAACAGCACAAGGTGAAGAGAGTGTTTCTACCTCTATTCCAGCCTTATTAACCAGCTCAGAATCTATCAAGTTTTGTTCACAGCCGGAATCTACCAAGGCAGATAAGTTCAATGTATGTTGGTTAAGAATCATTGTAAGGTAAGGTGAGGTAAGTTTATTTATATAGCGCTTTTCAGTAACACTCAAAGCGCTGTACATACAATTACAATACAATCACAAAGAAAATAAACACAGATACAGACACAGAAAAACTACAATCCTTCTGAGAAGTCTAAAAATCTCTGGCCAACATTACAATGATACAGATAACATTAAGGATCCTTTGGGTTTTACTGGTAAGAGCTGGTTCTAAACAAATCTTCCTAAAGAGGTAATTATATCATTAAGTCCTCTATGTAGGGGAAAGCATCTTGTGCTGAGAGAGAATGATCCTTGGGTTCACTGGTATAATGCAGATGTGGTCCCATAATTGAAATTTAACCAAGCAATCACTGAGTTCTGACTAAGGAAGCTGAGTCACTGATGTAAAAACAACTTTTGTTCAAATTTTTAAGGGACTAGTATTATTTTCCTTTCACTGGTAAATCTAAAAGCCTATGAAAAGGAGCAAAAAATCTATGAAAGGAGAAGAAATGAAGAAATGAAATCCAAATTTAGGTAAAAAATAAGGAGCATGGGAAAGCAACACACATAAGCAAAGATTTTGCAGATGCATGGTGGACTCGTGAGGGGGCCAATATTTAAGTATGATCATGTGTGCAAAGAATTAGACTGTCAACACTGATGAAGGTGCCATTGTCATTGAAAGAGAGGTGGAAGTTTTATCAAACGGCCATACAGTTCAGTTCACAGATGAGGGGGGTTGCTGGGGCAGAGTGTCGTATTTACAGAACATCCAGGAGAAATGTTTTGATAAGAGGCCTGTGAAGGCCATATCGGGGCGCCTAATTAGACAAACAATAAATGTTTTGGTTCAGGCAGTGTGTGATTTTTCGCCTGCCTTCAAAGTCTTACAGGTATTTCTCAATTTCAAATCCAAATAGCCAAATTTCTGGTACTTCCGTAGATCTTGAGCTTACAACTTTCTCCAAGATTAAATCATATCATCTTTGAGTCCGGGAAACGCAGCCAGCCTGCGATTCTGGATCGCGTCCAGCTTGCGATTCTGCTCTCTTAACATATCAGTCTGAGAGCTCTAAAGATCCCTTCAAACATCCCAGGCAGCTTTGGAGTGCTTTGAACAACTGCCGATATTTTACAAATCTTTCGATAAGCCAGGTAACCACCAACTCCAAAAAGCAGAAATCCTGTTATGAGAAATCCAACTATGTACAAATCTTCCACGTCCTCGACTGACATTGTTGTAAGGCACACAATCTTCCACTGCTGCCAGGAATCCATTGCGTATCCGGAGAAGAACGTCCAGTCTGGATGAGGGTTCCCCTTTACCCCGTCTTCCCATCGAGAAAATTTGATCGATTGCATTGAGAGACCAGTTGACCAGCTACATAATGAACATTAGGAGGATATGCGAACAGAGGCTCTAAGAAAAACATAAACAAAACGCTGAAGCAGGGCAAAAAATGGGGGAGGATCAAGGAGAGAGTGGAAAAGCGTCTGACCCCACCGACAGCAGAAAGAGCAGGTAAGCTAAATCTGGGGGATTTGCAAGTAATAGAGTGGTCCTCCAACCCCCCCTTCATAGTTGATGGACCCCGTCTTTTGGCTGCCCAGGGCTGACTGGACAAGCGGCTACAAAATGATCTGGAGAACCGCAGTAAAAACACTGCTTGGTTTGTCTGCGTCTCTGTCTCTCTTCAGAGGTCAGGCATGTACGTCCTACCAGCAAAGGCTCAGGGTCAGGTGTAGATTGCTGAGGTGGAGTCTTAGCATTGGGTGGTGAACTAGTAAATGGCTGTGGTTTGAAAGCAGATCTTTCAGCTCTAGTCCTTCTCCTTTCTCTCATCCTGTTATCCACCCTTGTAGCTGGAGAAATTACCTCATTAAGTGTGGGAGGCTCATCAACAAGAGCTAGCTCATCCTTTAAAGACTCATCCAAAGCATGAAAAAAATGCTTTTAAAGCATTACTGTTCCAGCCGGAGGTGGCTGCTAAGGTACAAAACTCTATAGAAAACTCTGTAAGTGGTCTAGTTCGTTGTTTTAAAGACCACAACTGGCATCCAGTACCGGTCTTAACCTCAGAGGAAAAAAAGTCAGCTTAAATTCATGCACAAACTGATCAAAAGTGCAACCAAAACAACTACAGTTAGAAAACCAGGCCTCTGCCCATTGCAAAGCCCTGCCTGTTAGTAATCCTATGATGTACAAAATCTTAATGTGGAAATGTGGAAAGTGTACTCTTGCGGTTGAACGCAAGAGTACACTGAAGCAAAAAACCTCTACTATTACGCACCTCTCTGTAAAACCTTTCGGGGTTAGGGGAAATGACATCACGAGAGTGAGGAAGCTGCTGAGAGACCAAAGATGCTGTAGCACCATCTGTAGTTGAGGAGGACTGAGTGCTTAGGGAGTGTTGTAGCATAGAAGCTATCTGTTCTAACTGTTGGTTTGTTTGTTGTTGCTGCTCTGCAAGAGAACGAAGAGATTACCCATGAGAATGGATTTGGGTAGCATGTTCTGACAGAGTTCTTCTAAGTGTTTCTGCAGGGTCTTGTTGGCCAGAGTGTTCTGTCATTTTGCTCGTGATAGTTCTGACCCACATGCAGAGAAACACTCAGAAGACGAGACTATGTTATGAAGGTTTATTTTCTTTAACAAGTATAAATGAGAACCGTTCTGGAACAGGTAGATCGCCAATTGTACGGAAAGAAGAGGAAGAAGCAGGAAGCATCCAAAATGCTGTAGTAAACCTGGGGCAAATAAATCAAAACACTACACTTAACGTGGTGACTGTAACTTAAGGAAAGGCTTACTATGTTGGAGTAACCTAGCCGCCAGGGGGGGCGAGGGATTCAGAGTCTGAGTGTTCAACACAGAGGTTTCTCTGGAACTGCTTGAGAGACTTGTGAAGGACGGTGAGGAGTTCATGAAGGTAGTACTTGGGTTGGAGGGTGAACAGGTTACGCTTAGGCCTTGGTTCAGATGACGGTGAAACAGGAAGCTGCCAGCTGGTCTTTGTACGGATGAAGGAAACAGAAATTTGGGATCTTAACCCACGACAACAGGAATCCTTTCTCCAGAAGTCGGTAATCCAAATAAGCAAAACGATGCAGAGAGCGAAGTCCGGCATCAGCACGGGTTATCCAAAGGTTCAGGTAAACAGCCTGCGAAGGAGAACATACGAAGGTTGCTTAGAGCAAAGAATAAAGCAAGGATTAATTGTGGCTTGAGCTTGTAGCACTGAAGGCAAACACTCTGGCGCTGAAGTGCTGGCAGTCTCCTGCTTAAGTACACCTCCAAGCAACAAGCAGATTTATCGCACCTGTCACCCAGCACACCTGAGAACTCCAGCACCATCTGAGAAGTGAACATAGTAAACAGACGAAAAAGCACACACAAAACTCCAGATCCTGACAGGATTAGTGTATTAGTTGTTTTTCTTCTCAATTTATGTATTCATTTTCTATTTTAAATGACAAAATCAAAAGCTGCTACACAATTTTTATTTTTTTAGACTTGCATATACTGGAATAAATGTGGTATATTTTGATTAAAACTTGAATTAATATCTCATTTAAAATATTAATATAAAATTGATTGATGTAATAACCTAAAAGTCAACATGTCAAGCATTTGATCAACATTAGAATTTTATTTTTTTTGCCTATTATTTCTTGTGTGAGGTTTTAAAGAGTTGACTGTAAAACATGTCCTAGATGTACAGAATGTGCAAACAATTAAACCGGGCGGTGTTGTGGTAGCGAGTGGGCGATGGTCTTATCCTCATGTGGGCTACCAAATCATGCTCTACTTTGGACCCCCTATGGAACCTTGGGCAGCCCTGTGGTTATACATGGGTGAGTGCAGAAAGGGAATCACGTGGGAGGAGGGAGGCCTGACAGTTATGGTGACTTAATACCACTTGATATTTCATGGCTGGGGGGAATGTGGTGGCACTCCCTGCTTTATGGAGCTGGCCTGGATTATATAGCTGCATAGAGTCCTGCCCAGAGGAACAGCTCAAGCACAGTTTGACAAGGAGTTATAGTCCAACTGAGGAGACTTAGGTGGGTGTGCATCAACGGGTTCTCTGGTCGTTTGCACCTCTTGATCACACAGAAACAGAGTTTTGTGGTAAGAAAGCCTGTGATTTTTGTGGCTATTTTTAAACCAAGGGAATAGATGTTTGTGCTGTAGGCTTGTAGCGAGGAGATCCTGGGTTCAAATCCTGCCATGGTGTTTTTATGGATGGAGTTTGCATGTTCATGCATTGTTGTCTTGCGTGTCCCTGTACTGACCTTTGATGACTTGCCCAGGCTGTATCCTGTCTCTGGCCCAATGGCCGCTGGAGCTGGTGGAGATATACTATTTATATCAACAGTATTGCAACCAAGTGATCAAGCATAGGTATTACAGTTGTTTCACAGAAATCCAACATACTTCATAAAATAAAAAAAGAGAAAAATATTTCAGTTCAAATCAAATATCCAGAGTGGTGTAGCTGGGGAATCGGTTTGCCGGGAAGCTGACCTTGGGGTGCATACGCTCAAACAGATGGATGCATGTTTGTTTGTGCATGCATGTTTTTCCGTCTGCACTCATTAATCCCTGTCTCCAGCCTTAATGGATAGAATCAGGTTCTCTCCTCCCTTCCTGCTGCTTGGAAAATGAACGCGTTAGCATGCAAGCCCTCTCCTCCTCATAAGACCCTAAATATGGAAACAGTGATTGGAAATTGTTTAGACAACCTGAAATGGTTTATCCTGGGGCTGCGTACAGCTCCCAGATCAAAGCGGAGGAAACATGAATCATAGAGAGTTTCTGTGCGGAAACAAACCCTTCGCCTTTCTTCCTTTTGACACACACACTGTCGCAAATGAGAAAGAAAAGGAAAACAAAGGAAAAGACTGTTTCTCTCAATACTCGTGTGAAGAACTTCTTTGTTTGATCCCAGTCTACATGACATGTTTCTGCTGCCACCAGTAAACGGTCTTGCATTAATAAAGAGTGCACAGGCACCCCGTGTTGCTTGTGGAAGCTCTTAAGATAAAGTTCTTTAGAGATATGTTTTCGTCCTTCCTGGACTATTTCCCTTCCCTTCAAAAAGATCTGGCAATCTCCTGAGGAACAGATTGTGCATCGTCGCCTCAGAGAAAACTTACCCATCGTCTGAAGAGCATTACTCCAGCCATTTCCAGTCTCCCTTGGGAATAGGCGGGAGACATTGTTCACACAACAGATTACAAACTGCTAACAGACAAGCCCTTAAGACAGTTTGAGCAGGCCAAAGTCTGACAAATTGTGAAAACTGTTTCCCTTCTGCTCCGCAACCCAAATAAAAGCCTTCTCCGTCTTCTACTATGGCTTGCAGTGATGTGGTCCACCCTGGTACAAAATACAGTGTTGTGAAAAAGTCTTATCTGCCTTAAAAAGTAGTTTTTTGTCACACAATGTTTAAGATAACATGTCAATATCAAGCTAAGGAAATGCAAAATGCCATGTTCATATACTGGTGTCTTTTATTAACCATAAAAAGGTTTTAAAAGCATACATACCAAACTGGCTCTATGTGGAAAAAACACGCTCCCTAATCCTGAAAACTAGTTGCAGAAACATCTTCCATCAGGCATTTGTGATAACTGGAAATGACTCTTTAGCATCACTGTGGAGGATTTCTTCCCTTTTCTTTCCAGTATTGTTGTAACTCAGCCACAATGGACGGTTTTTCGAACAGAAACAACCTGCTGAAGGTCAGACCACAGCATCTCAAATGTACTTAATGCTGCCTTCCATTTGTATTTGATATTTGGAAGTTGGAATTTCCAACCTCTGAGTAGGACATTTCAACTGGAACACCCGTGAAAGTCAGAATTACAAGTTGGAAAGTCGGGGCAACACAACCATACCCAACGTCCGTATTCAAGATGACTGCTACTCAAATTAGCAGTAGTAAACTGTGACTGCTTTTAGCAGTTCTTTATTGTTTATTGTTCAGTCATGCACATACTACCTTTCTGTTTATAAGACGAGATGTTTCAACAGCATGAAATACCATGTACAACAGTGTTATTGTCATTGTTATTGTTGCTAGCAATATGAAAGAAAACAAGCAGGAAACTGGAACTCTACAACTCAGAGATGATGTAAAGTCCGACTTGCAGGTTATTGGAAGCAGCATAAATCAAGGCTCCAAAGAGCATGAAACAAAAGGTTCATTTGATGTGCTTTGGGTCACTGTCCTGTTGCATAGCCCAGATATGCTTGTTCTTAAGGTCATAAACTGATGGTCAAACATTCTTCTTCAGGGTCTTCAGCTGGAGTGAAGAATTCCATTAATTGCAGCACATTGTCCCGTTCTAGAAAATACCCCTTGTCAGTTCACAGAATATTTTCCCTAGGGTCTTGGAGATCATCAACATGTTGCTTTTATAATGTCAGACCGGGCTTTGTATTCCGTTTGGTCAGCAGTGTTCGCCCATGCATGGTATTTATGTCCAGTCTGTCTTATTGTTGAATCATGAACATTGACCTTAACTTAAACTGAAAAATTCAACTGTGACAAAAAACAAAATTAAAAGGAATTTGTAAGGGAGCAAGAACCCCTGTGGATGAAGAAAAAAGTCAGATAAAAACAAGCAAAACAATTGAAAAAAAAGGTTACTTATCTTTTTGAAAGGCAGCACCATTTATATGCCACTCTTCCCTCTCCATCAAATGGATGAAAGTGGCTGACTCACTAGTTTCAGGGAAAAGAAGTGCCGCTGATGTCATCCTGACGGACAGAGCGACCCAGTAAACCCAGCGGGCATGGCGTCAGGCCCCAGACGCATCACTCCCAGCTGACAGAGGTGCCAGGTGATGTCAGTGCGAGATGAAATCCTGATGTAGAGACTTCAGCCGGCATGTGTTGTTAGGACAGCCCTGGCATAACTGAGCACTCTGGAGCCGTTTCCACCCAAATCACACTATAACAGAAAATAGGTTGAAGCTTGGAAATATGTTATGAAGATGTCTTGTTTATTTATGTTAGACTTAGAATTACTTTCAAAGTATTCACAACCTGGAACTTTTCCACAGTTTGTTAGAACCACAAACATCAATATATAAATCATATACTAGAATTTAATGCAACAGACCAACACAAAGTAGATACATAGCCCAAATTTGTATTCAGCCCACATTACTTTGATACATCTAAATAAAATCAGTATGTGAAAATCAGATCCAGTGCAATAAACTGATTTCAAGTCAATTAATTAGAAAATAGACAACAGACAGGTGAGGCTTGAGGTTTTGTAGAAGTTATATTAAACAATATGACATAAACTGATGTCCTGGGCATGTGAAGTAATAAATACAGAAGCAGCCAAGAGGTAGATGGTAACTCTGGATGAGCAGCCAATATCTACCACTCAGGTGGGGTGAAACTGTTGACAGGACAACAATCTACTAACTGACTGTTATTTAACCATTAACAGGATGACTCTTGAAATTAACGTTATCTTTTTCAAGAGAGATTTTGCCAGGAAGGCAAGTTACAAGCTAAAAATCTGGCCTTTATGGAAGAGTGGCAAGAAGAAGACAATTGTTAAAAGGACGTCCTGTTGGATAACAGACTAAACATGAGGAAGATGGTGCTCTGGTCAGATGAAGCCAACATTGAAAGTTTTGTCTTACATGCTAAATATTTGTGTGGTAAAAAAACTAACACTGCAAGAGCTTGACAGTAAATTGTAGTGGTGGCAGCATCAAATTGGAATGGAGATTCAACTTCCATCAGAATAAACAACAAAACATAAAGTCTAAGCTACAATGGAATGGTTTGGGTCAAAATATATTTATGTTTTAGGATGGCACAGTCAGATCCTGGATCTATAATTGAGAATCTGTGGTGAGATTTAAAAATTGATGTTTGCATGTGCACGGCATCCAATCTGACTCAGCTTGGGCTATATTGCAAAGAAGAATAGACAAAAATCTGTGCAAAGCTGGTAGAGACATTTACATTTCATTGTTTTTTTTAACATAAAGGTAGTCCAGCTGGAGAAAATGCTGAATTTGTGAAGATCAGTACTATACAAATACATCTGGAAACCTTTGGAAAGCAGTTTGGATGAAAAGCTGCAACTCAGATGTTTAAAAAAAATTTGAACCAATAACAGCAAATCAATGTTAGTGACATAAAGAAGGAACAAATACAGTAAAGGTCACTGTCCTGGTGTATGTGTGTTGTAATTTGCGTTTCTCTGTTTCTAAACACATGTTAGTGAATGTGAGTCTAAGCTGTTTAACTGGAGGCGTCTGCATATTTCCCTCCACAGAACAAACCGCATTCTGTGGCTAAAAAGCCCATAAACGCCTGTTTCCCACAGGACAAAGTCCCACCCATAAACCACTAACATCTGGCTCAGGTCTGTCAGAGTCCAGTGACTCTGCAGTACTATCAGGTAGTGCTCTTCTGTCAGGCACTAACATGAAATCTGGGTGGACTGTTTGGAATTTTGTCCTTTCTCTCCTCTCATGCTTTCATGCTGTAAACAACAGCAATAATTAAAAACCTAAAAGCTCATAGTGTCCATCTGTAACTATGGTGAATGTGTCACATGTAAACTACAAATTACATCTATCCACATTGTAGGAGGACTTGAGCATCTTTTAGTCAGTGTGCAGTTTCAGGAGACTGAAATAAAGCTGGCTGCTGGAACACCGTTACCCACCTACAATGCTCTCTCTGCTGTTTACTCACCCTGCTTGGTGTATTCATGGTGATTCACCAACCGGCAAACAAAAGAGAAGTAATGTGCACAAGCAGTGGGAAAGGATTACCCACATTTCAGATTATACTTGAAACATGCAAACCAATCTCCAGATTTTTTCCCCTGTGTTTTTCAATCATTTTCCCCATGTTCACTCAGATGAACAACATACATTTAGACTTATAAATAATCTAAATCTTTAAAGTCAGTCAGTGAATTTTAAAAAGGGCACCTTAGCCTCTTCTCTCTCTTGTTTCATCCATTCCTCATTCAGCTTTTCATCTCGATTCTTTTAACGCTCTTTTCTTCTCCATGTTAAACTGTATATTTGAAAAAATAAACATTTCTAAAAAAAACTATAAAAAAATGTTCATTGCAATTAAGGAAAGGAAATTATAGTAATCATTGAACAATAAAAACCTAGTCGTACAAATAAGGAACACACAAACAAAGCTTCCACACTGAAAAATGTTGCTTTTGAACTTTCAGATATCTGACATTCTGCTTTCTTTTGCCAGATGTCAAACCCTCTGCTTCCTTGTTATCTTTAGCTACTTTAGCACCATCAGCTTTGTTACATCTAGCATATCCTAATCCATGCTGCACAGTGGAACAGTTGTTAGGGCTAGGCCTGGGTTTGAATCCCAGTCAGGATTTCTGCCTGAAACTTGTATGTTCTCTCTGGGTATTCTTACTTCCTTAGACATGCATGTCTAAGTTGCCCTTAGGTATCAGTGCTTGGCCTACTGCTGCAACCAGAGAACCTGTCGATTGACACCAGCAGTGAGGGAAAGCCGTTGAGCTGAAAAGAAGGGCTTTAGGACTTGGCGGTACTCCTGAAACAGCTCAAAGGTAATGAGAAAGAATGTGGCTTTTGTGATTGCAGAAGCAAAAACTTGGTCATGGAAAGAATTTGGAGAGGCTATGGGGAAGGACATCTGATTTGCCTCAGAAAATGGAGACGGGGACCCTTCCATGCCATGAATGGTTTTGTAGGACTGACTATGGACCCAAACTGGTAATTGTACTGGGTGGTGGAAAGAGCTCTTTGAGAATCTCCTTAATTCAGTTACTATGTTTCTGTTAAGGACTCAGAGTGAAAAATCTGAGGACTAGGAAAAGGGGATTCCATCTCTGTGGCATAGGTCCCTGAGGAAGTTTAAAGCTCCTAAATATTTGGCCCAAGATGCTGTAGGTTCTGAACATTGTTGGGCTATTGCAGTTGACATGCTTCTTAGATGCTGGATAAAAGCTCCTCTGAATTTGAAGGCATGGTTCACAACCTAAAAATGGTGGACTGCTCCTTTGAAGAGCGCAGCAGCTTCTGCCTCAGGTGGAAGAGATCAAGTATCTGGGTTCCATGTTAAAAGGTCATGGATAGATCAGGAGATTGATAAATGGATTGAAGCCTGTTCTGCATAAATGAAGGCACTGCTTCAGTTTGTTGTAAAGAAACGTCTTGACTTACCACTCTGCCTATGTTTGACCCTACAGTCATGACTAAAAGAACAAGGTCCAATATACAAGTCCCTGAAATGGGCTTTTTTTGTTAGGTGGCTGGGTTCAACCTTGGAGATGGGGTGAGAAGCTCATCTATCCGGTGTTAGCTTGAAGTAGAGCTGTTGCACTTCCACATTGAAAGGATTTAGTGGTGTTAGCTGGACTGGGACAAAAAATTGGCCCTGGCATTTTTGATTTAGGTGGCCCACCATGATTGGTCAGACATGATATATGCAGATGATCCCCAGAAATGTGTGCGTATAAAAACGATAAACAATTTTACAAAAACTTTTTAAGAAGAGTTGTATAACTCAACATAAATAGTGTTTGTCAAAGCTAAAACCTAAATAGTATATTTTTCATACATACATGGAAACTCCTTGCCAAGGACATGAAAAATGCTTGTTTTGTTTTAGCTTTAACAGATAGTATTTAGTATGTTCATTATATTTCTTGATGCTACTAACTAAATGGGTTTACAGTTGACTGTATGACTGTCATAATGGTTTGTAATGAGACCCTTGTTCAAGTAACATCAACAGATTACTAAGGAAGGTTTATTGACACAACAAAAAAGGTTATGTTTCTTCCAGGTTTCGGGAGGAGTAGGTTTTAAGATGGCACGGAGGAGGAGAGGTAGGTGCTAATAAATTAAACCAAAGTTTGATTTTATATGATGAGGAGTGTGCGGAAACTGAGTCTTATTATTAGGGGAGTTGAAGAGGACCCGGGGAGAGAGGTGGTTAAATACTCAGCAGCTGAAGTTGAAAGATTGTGGTGTGTGGAGCGGTTTGCTGATGGTGTTTGTTTTTTGTTCTGAGAGGAAGACGGAGACGATGACAGAGCGGTGGAGCGTTAAGAGGGTGGACAGGCAGGTGAGTAATAGTGTTGGTGTGCAGGAGGGTCTAGTCAGTGGTTCATGGAAAAAGAAGTTAAAGGAGCAGTGAGGGGATTGTTCGGAGAGGATCCAGAGGTGAGTTCGCCAGCAAACTCCGGGAAACAAGGAGACAGGGGACTGAGGATTGGAGAACGGGTTTCTTCTGGAAGGTGACACTCGAAGTAAGATAAAGTAAATTGGTTAGAGTGCAACAAAGTACAAGGAAGCCTGATTACCAATTTGTAAGTTAAAAAAAAATCTGAAATATCCCTCAGGGGATCCACTCCTCTCTATGCTCCTCCTGAGTGGTTCTGAACAAGCACTAGCTGCAGGAACACACCTGCCAGTCACACCCAACAATCGGAGAAGGTGAGGCACACATACACACTTAGAAACCTGCTCACAGCCCTGTGAATATGATAATTACTGATAAATACTGATGCTAAATAGCACACAGGGATGTCACTGTAATCATGTTTATGTTTTATACTAATGTTAATAATAAAGTCTTGTTACTACATGATGTACTTAATTTGAGCCACAGTTCATGTCTCTGTTACATGATGTGTGACGGATTAGCATCAGGTCTATTTCAAAGCTTTTTCACTGAGCAAGTTAAACTACATCTATGAATACATTTTAGCACATTAATGTTGTGGCAATCAGTTTTCATTATAACAATAAAGTTAGAAAACAGATGTTGGTTTAGTGATGATGCTGACTAAAATATTGGGATCTATGGTTGGCACACAGTCACTGCCTCCCTCACTGTCACATTAAAGTCACTACTTACCACATTGTAAATCTTTTCACTAAGGCTAAAGGCACCAGACTGAGGACACAGAATGGAAAGGGTGGTGAGAGATAGAAAATCCTCACATTGATGCTGCCAAATGTGCAAAAATTACAAATATATTTGCTGTTGCTTCATCTCCTGCACCAATAGATGTTAAATACCATAACAACATGAAGTAGAGGACGAAGAGAGACAGAGTGAAGGCAGACAGTTTGAGTTGAGTGCAGTTGAAGCGTTGAAATTCTTAACTTAAACAAGAAGCAGCGATTAACATCTGCCTGTGTTCAACAACTAGTGGCAGAAAAAGAGTCTAAAGAGGAAAAGCATTCTTGACGCAACTAACTACAAAGTTTAGCCTCATCAGTGTAACGTCTTAGACATTGTCAAACGTTTCGCAATAATTATTCCCTCTGTGTTTATATTGAATCACGTTATAAAGGCTGACAGGTTTAGGACTCTACCTTGCTGGTCTTGATGTTTGGCTCTGCACATGCTGCGCGGTGACTCTTAAGGTGCGTTAACACCGAACGTGAATGATGCGACAGGAGCGAGCGATTTACTTGTTAACCCTATGTAAAGGCACATTCAAGAGCAAAGCGAGGCGATGGATGCAAGGACGCTATGCGAATGGTGTGATTAAGGGGAACAGAGCAAAGAAAGAGCGAAGTGAAACCCGCAATGGATGCGTAAGCGAATTTCGCTGGAGAACAATCTGAAGTTTTCTGTTAATTTGCGTTGCATCTAAAGCCCTATTTTCAGCACAACAGTTGTCATACAAGTATAAAACTCACACCAGTTGCTCAAGGTACATCTATGTTCATGTAGGAAATTATATTTAATTCATAACTATTTAATTTTCAAATTTGTAGGTCGCCGATCAGCCGTTATTATAAAATATTCGATACTTGGCTACCATGCCACATTCTGTTGTTCTTGTCCATATGCTTAGACACAAAAATATTTTTTGTATTTAGAATATGTGGACAGTACAATTTGGCTGTGTATCTTTTGAGCTGAGATTTATTTACGAATGATGCGACAGGAGGGAGTGATTTACATGTTAATCCTATGCAGAGGCCCGTTCAGGAGCGAAGCGATGCGAAGGACGCAATGCGAACGGCACGATTAGGGCAAACAGAGCGAAGCAAAACCCGCGATAGATGCGAAGCGAATTTTGCTGGAGTTAAAAATCTGAACTTTTCTGTCAGTTCGTGTCACGAATCAGTCAGTGCACTCCCTATGAAGAAATAAGGGAAAACCATACAACTTCACAATCCGCAAACGTCACATATATTAAAAAGACAGAAACATTCATGTACACATAGGATGAAGGTTTGCTCTTGAAAGAGGTTTGTGGGTGGCTTTGAAAAAAGCTGTTGAAATTTAGTCAAAGGACTGTTCATTAAGGCACGCATGAAGTTGTGAAGCACATGTGGCCTTCACACACAGCTTTCTATTGAGCTGAGATTTTTTTACTCACCGAAGACAGATGGACAGACGTTCTGCAGCAGGGATACAGCGTCTGTAGTTGGTGTCTCGGAGGCTGATTCGTCCCCAATAAGTGGGACAGCAAATGGGGATGTGCTTGAGTGCGTTTGTGGCTTGATGTAAACCAGATGCAATTGGGAAATGTCCAGCATCAGAAAATGATCGAGTGAAATGTTTATGGCAGATCGATTAGCATAAAAAGTTGTATTGGCCCAAATGTGTGCCAGCCTACCAGGAAAATGCCAGGTATATGTCCTGCTGTGGAGCTTTTCGTAGCACATGCCATTAGGAACCATTAAACACTGGGAGAATGGATCAGCTCTTTGTGTTTCCACTGAGACAAAGCTCTGGCTTCAGCACTGGAAACAGGAGATATCCCAGGCGCAGTTCGCTGTTGGGTCAGAGGAAAGAACCGCTTTTATCAGGAGCTATGGCAGGCTCATGAGGAGTAGCAGCCAATCAAAATGTTGTGAACACCTTGTTTAAAACTCAGAAGTGTGGTTTAGTTTTTGATTGGTCAAATTTAAAACATGAAAATAGTAAAAACACTTTTTCAACAAGAATTAAATGATGGACCAGCTTCAGAGAAGCAGACCTCCAATCCGATCTCGTCTTCCTGCAGTTTACCCATCACAGATTTAAGTAGGTCAATGCGCCACTTACTGTTCTCACAGCTGATTATTTTGCCCCGAAGACATAATCGTTAATTCCGACTCAATTCTTTAACAATGTCGGTCTATAATTTTACCAGGCCGTGTTAATTAATCTTGCTATAATAATTGTTTTACTCCCATTTTCCAGCTGCTGGTGCAGCTGAGAGATTAGCTAATCAGGATTGTGACTCAATGACAAGCACCTCTAGTTCTTTATAACCGTGTTAAAAAACCAAGGTAGTGATATTATAACATCTATTTGCAGTGATACTTGGAAAAATAATTTGTGTGATTAAATCGTCTCCCTGCTCTACAATCCTTCAGAAAAAGAATGGAAAAAATGGGAGGTTTAAATAATACTTGAATGAGACATTTAAAATGATGCAATGATGTGGTTCAGACTTGGCTCTAAGGTGGTGGAAAAGCAAACTGGTTCTTTTACGGAACCACTTAATTACTGGCTCCAGCACCAGCTCTGATTAAGAACTGGAACCTATTTGGTGGAAAAGCCCCATGAGGAAACTAATTCCATAAAGGTCAACACCCAATCTCACATTTCTCATTTCTTTATGCTCAAGGCTGCAGTAAAGTACAATGTCCCCTGGGGCTATCATTCCTCTAGGAGCTCTAGAATATATTAGGCCTTCAGTCTGTAGGAACATTAGCTTCACTTAATTTGCATACTAAAATGCAACAACAAATACAATATTACAACACCACATCAACAAATGCATCTTAGAATTATAAAAGTATAATGGAAAAATACATCAGACAAAAACTGGTTCTTTAAAGGTTTGGTATTTATTTCTACTGCTAATACTGCTTCAGATACATGCACATGCTAACAAACACAAACACTGTTAAAAATGGCCACAACAGAGAGAACACTAGATTTCTGATCCAAATTTCATAAATATATGGAGAGCAGTCAAATAACAGCTTTACTGGCCGTTCTCTCTAAAATGTCTTACTCTTTTCAGCTGAAGCAAAGCTATTAGGATCACACTCTGAGCATAATCCAAAACTTATGACTACACGTGAGAGTCAGAAGGTAGATAGACTGGTGTAGCAGCAGAGTTGTATGTAATTTAACACAAAACTCTGCAGCTTCTGTATGCTATTCACCCATTACCCCATTGAGAGTGTGTTTCCCACGGCCCAAAATAAACAAATTTAAAACCAACCTTAAAGTACATGAGATCGTGAAATCTCAAAAATAAATTCTATTTCAACAGAAACAATTAAAAGTGGTTTATTGAACACAAGATCTTTCTTTCAAAGACTGTTAGTTAATGACTTCATTTTTATTAAGCAGATTGATTTATTTTGTCAAAGTGAAAACTGGTGGTTATGTTAGTAAAAATGAGTCAACTCCTGCAAATTATAAAATGGAGCTCAGTTGCCGATATTTGGAGGAAGGGACAGGGTATGCTGATGCCTGGGTCCTGGAGTTGGAGGAAATGGGAAGCCGCCATCTTGGTCCGTGTCCAAAAGGTACAGACGGTAGTGAGAGAAATCCACAGGAAGATAGATCCTTAACTTAGTAGTTGATAATCCAGATGCTTAGAGAAACTCTGGAACAAAGTCAGAACTCAGCAAGGTAAACAAAGCCTCAGGTAAAAACCTGCGTGGGAACAAAATACAAAGTTACATGAAGTTCAAAAACGAAGCAAAGATCAATAGAGGCTGAGCTTGTTACCACTAAGACAAACAATCTGGCATCGAAGTGCTGGCAGCCTCCCGCTTAAGTACTCCTCCAAGCAATCAGCAGATAGGAGACACCTGTCATCCAGCGCACCTGAGAGCTCCAGCACCAACTGAGAAACACTGAATGGTTATGTAGACAAGTACACCAAAACACACACACACACACACACACATACAGACTCAGACTCTGACACAATTTGCAAAGCACTTAAACATACTTCTGTATCATCCACCAGGTCCTTACTCTGAAATTTTAAATCAATTCTAATATTTCTCATCTGCCTCGTGTTAAATACAAATAAAGTCATTACATTGAGGGATTTGAATTTAACATTCTTGTTGACATTGAAATTGGCTGCCAAATGGAGCTTTTAATATGGGTGTAATGGTAGCCAAAAATCACAGTTCAGTATGTATAGGTTTTTAAAGTCACGGTTCAGTAAGTTTTTAGAAGAATAAATACAACTATATACACTACCGGTCAAAAGTTTTAGACACATTTTCTCGTTTAATGGTTTTCTTTATGTTTATGACTATTTACGTGATATGCAGATTCTTACTGAAGGCATCAAAACAGTGAATGAACACATATGGAATTATCTAGCAAACAAAAAATTGCAAAAAAAAAACTTTAAATATTTTTTATGAAAAACTAAAACTTTTGACCTGTAGTGTATATATTTTTTAACCTTGGTCACCACTTATCAAAGAATCTTTTTCAATTTCTGAAATGAATTTGATTTTATTACATTCTAAAACATAAAAAAGCAAAAAGTGTAGAACTAACTGGAGATTTGGTTACATTTTTGCAATATAAAGTACTACAACCAGGCATAGATAATGCCTGGATAGATAGATTATAAAACAATATAACCACTTTAAAGTGGTCAATTTTGATGTTTAGAAATTCTAAATAAGACTGTGTCCATACTTGAGAATAAAACATGTTCAAATCACTTTAGTGTTGTTGATATTTCATCAGACTAGTGTGTCAGTTATATCTGAATGCAGCATGAACAGCTGTTGGGAATATCCCCTCTTATCGACAGAGATTTCTCCAACTTATATTTCACACGTGTAGAGCGATGCAGTATGCTTCTGCTGATTGGATATTACCGATAACCATTTGGACATCAGCTGACTTGTATACCAGAACCAGTGATGTTAACATTCAGCTCGAAATTGTTTCAAATGAATAATTCAGTTAAGCACAGAGCGAGCTACATAACTTATTACTATTGAAAAAATGCACTGATATAAAGCTTTGGTTTGGTGCACCTTTCTTTCTCCATTGCAGCTGCAAGAGAAACGTTTATATTCCTAAATAGCAGAGTTTAGTGATAGCTGGGAGTCCTGATTGTTTTGCTTTGGTGTCATTTTTTAAAATCGAGCTACAGAACGTTGCATAGCTTATTTAATTCTGCACGTAAACGTTCTAGACATCTCAAGGTATAAAAGAAGACTGTATTTGTGATGTACATGCACATACCGAAACGGCAGTACTGTAACAGATATTTTCGGTATGAATATGTGTATTGTTACACACCTAATATCTTAGATTCAATTGGCTTTGCCCAAAACATTCACCGACATACTCATTACTGTCTTTATTCTCTGGACCTTGTGCTGACATAATAGCACTGAGTCTGAACACATATTTTTCCCTCCCAGACCTGTCTTATCTGACTATTTTAAATAATCTTTGACAATGTTTTACCAGTTAGTATAATAAACGTAATTGCATTGTTTTATAAGTATGGTTTAACTGGAATCTATATTTTTGGCTTTGAATCTGTCTATTTGGAGTGAATTGACCATATATTTCTGGATATAAACTGGATCTTGTGAATCTGTGTCATATCAATAAACTGAAATGAATTGAATTGAATTAAATAGGTAACACAATTTGTTTGGCTAAGCTCCTTCTTTACAGGAGACCCGAGCAGCACCTGCAGTTCTGCAGACAAGGCCCCATTGACTGACATGACTTTCTCCAAGAGCACCACATTGTATAGTTTCAGCAGCATTATGAACAATAACAAAGCAAACCTGAAATTTGGCCTGCATGCTCCATTCTAAAAGAACAGTAATCTTCCAGGCCAGGAAACACTTGTTACTGGATTAAAAAATCTTAAGAAAGTACCTACGCTGGAAATAGAGCTCAGTAAACTTTAAGAAAAATCCTTTACAATAAGAGAAGAAATGTACCCGTACAAATTTGTGCATATATACCACTTTGCCAGGTTTCCATTCAAGTACAGAAAATAGGCTTGTACACAGTGGTCACATTAAATTAAATAATGCTTTTGTGCAAACAGAGTGAGCAGTCAAAGGGTTCTTTGTCACTTTGTATTTCCTGCTAGAATCTGCAAGGCTGCACTTTATAGAGTACCTCTCTCTGTGAGGTTGCCCATCTCACCATATCATGTGTCGCTTTAAATACACCTCTGTGAACGGTTCATTTCATGGTCACTTGAACATACAAGGCATGCAGGATTTAGCACCTTATTGTGTCACTTCCCATGTTGCTCAGCTGTAACAGGCTGAGCTCCGACTGGCTTAGAATTTCTCTTCTGCCTCCCCGTGCCCTGTTTAATCCACCATGTTTCTGAGCTTCACAGAGGGCAGGTGTGCAGGTCGTCCCTGCCCCACTCCTCTGCACATTTAAACAACTAGTGCACGCACGATCTGCACAAACTCCTTGAGGTGCTCAAGTTTCTCGAAATGAGAGGCCGGTAAAAGATCTATCAGCAGGAAAATCACGAGGTAATGACATACTTAACTCCCTGGTGTTTACGCCTGTGTGTGCTGGTACATTCATGTGAGCTCTCGCTCATTTTCACATGTGCACAAAATACTGCTGAGGTAAACCCCCCTTCTTTCCCCTTCTTCCCCATCCACTCGCCAACTTTTGCCTCGCCTCATTTGCTTCACAGTGAAGGGGCTGATTAAATATTTAAAGTATGGAGTGCTTTCCCTTGGCATCAGGTGTAATTCACCTCTGTAATCTCAGATAGCCTGGTGCACAGCACAGTAATTATAGCAGAATTAACAGCATGAGGTGGTGAGGGGGTCTACGACAGGCAAGGCTTTGTTGTAAATGTGCGCTTACAGTTTTATGGCCCGTTCCTGACTTCATTTTCTGCTGTGAGAATGCATGAGGCCTGTCTGAATTTGTTCTTGTAAGAATGATGTGTGTTTCAGGGTGGATGATGTTGCAATAGTTATGTGAACGTAAGGGAAAGAATAGATTTAGTTCATTTCTAATTTACACTCCAATAAATGATGTAATGGATGTGCAGCAGGCCCAAGATGTTTGATCTCTTGGTTGAAAGTCATAATACTAAACTAGAACATGTTTAAATAATATATACATCAATAAAAAAATAATAGATAAATAATAATGTTAATAAATAAAATAATAATAAAACAATAAACATAGCCAAAAACAAAACACCATCCCAGAGGAGTGGTCTGAAAATAAACATGCATGACGTCTACTCTTTGCCAGAGTTTCACATCCAAGAAAGTTAAGGCATTTCTTCTGGCTGGTACCAATCACTGCATAGCTGGATGTACTACCATGATCCTCTGCTAAAGGAAAGCAAACAACCAAGCTAGTAAAAATTGGATCACATCATAATGCTGCAGGTCCACCATGTTTCTCATTGACTGAATTAAAAGAAGAATATGGTAAGGATGAGAGAGAAAGGTCCTTCAGCAGCCCTGTAAGTGGCTTGAATAATTTTCTAGACCATGCCAAAATGGCTAATAATGAACAGATCCGCTGGTTCAATAGCCATTGACCAGCTTTTGGTACATTTGGCAGTGTGGGCAGGTGCCATGTCCTGCTGGAAAATAAATTCAGCATTCCCATAAAGCTTTTCAGCAGAAGGAAGCATGAAGTGCTCTAAAAGTCTCTGTATATCGCTGTATTAACTTTGGACTTTAGAAAACACAGTGGACCAACACCGGCAAGTAACCTGGCACCCCAAAATATCACTGACTAAACTTCAGACTGGATTCTGTGCCTCTCCATTCTTCCTCCAGACTTGGGAACCTTGATTTCTAAATGAAATGCAAATTTTTTTGTCATCTGAAAGGATGACTTTGGACTGAACAACAGTCAAAAGAATTGCAACATTTGTGGCACATGTGTAGGATTCATCTGTCTGTAGTGGCTCATGATGCGCTGACTCCTGCCTCAGTCCATTCCTTGTGAAGCTCCCCCACATTCTTGAATGAATTTTGCTTGACAATCCGCTCAAGGATGCAATTATCACTGTTGCTGGCACAGCTTTTCCTACCACAATTTTTCCTTCCACTCAACTTTCTATTAGTTTTGGATACAGCACACTGTGAACAACCATCTTCTTTAGCAATGACCTTTTGTGGCTTACCCTCCTTGTGGAGGTTGTCAGTAACTACCTTTGTGGACATCTGTCAAGTCAGCAGTCTTCCTCGTGATTGCGTATGTCATAATATCGCCATTACATAACATTTATTCTTTAAAAAACATTTTTTATTGGTGCTAAATAATTTTCAAATTTTCTGAGACATAGAATTTGGGATTTTCATCATCTGTAAGCCATAATCATTAACATTACAAGAAATAAAGGCTTGAAATATTTACTCTGTGTAGAATAAATCTATATAATACACAAGTTTAACTTTTTGAAATGAGTGAAAAAATAATTGGATTTTTTTCTTAAAATTCAAATTTTTTGAAATGTAACTGTAGATATGCAATGAATGCAGATAGGAAACAGATGATTCTTGAGCTCTTCATACACTGATCAGGGATTAGATTAGTTTGGTTCTCACAGGCTTGTTTTTACCCATGTATATGACACTACAGTTCTAGCTGAGTTAATTTCACTAGATGAAAGTCATGTTGGTTAAACTATACTGTAAATAGAGTAGATTTCTTTTTTTTTTTTTTTTCTTGCCTAATTACCTCTTTGAAAACATTATGCTGCTCTAAGGGTCACCTTTTATTTATTTTTTCCTAAATATTTGGTGTCTGTCTTTTTTATTTCTTTTTTATCTAAAGCCCTGATAACTTTAAGTGAACCTAAGGACTCCAGATTCACATTTAATCTCTTTTTGACAATTGCTTGATTACCCATAACCCTACTGGATAAACAACTGGTTCATACAGCATATGTATTTCACCATGTTCAAGAAACACTGTATTTATCTACAAACGTACAAAATGTGAGTTAAAAAAAAGGTAAAAGGTAAAAAAGGTAAAGTTTGAAAATAGTTTATAGATCTCTAAAGATAAAAAAGAAAGATTGTGGCTGAGTTCTTGTAACATAGGTTTGAAATGTGATCTAACATTTCCATGACAATTTGTTGGGAGAGACCAGTAAATTGAAAATTGAAAAAGAAAACACAGAAACAAAAAAAATATATATTATAACAGCAAAACTTTATCATCTAATAGAGAAAATATGAAAAACTACTAAACCCAGGTAAGATGAAGTGTAGCCAAAAGCACTTTACCAAAACTTCCACCATGTGCTGTGAATCTCCACAAGCAGGCTCTTGTAATCTGTGAAAACAATGCACTTCCAACCATGCAGCACAGCCCAAGAGCTTTAAAAAGAAGAACAATAGATGGCAGTGTTAGGCACCTCAAATGTTTCGAGCTAAGCTGCACTGAACACACAATTCAGCAGCTGGAAGAAAGTCACAGTGGGCGGCTGGTTCGACATCAAAGCATGCAATCACAAAGATACAGAGGAGAGGATATATGCCTAAATGTCTGTTTTGTGCAAAGAGCGAATTGTGACTTTAATCCATTTAGGTGCGTACCTCCTCCAAAAAGGATCCTCTGAATGTAAGATGAGTAATAAAGCAAAAGGAACCACATCCATGCTTTACCTTAATCCCCCACACTCATTTTTTGTCACTAATCTGACAGATTTACACCCCTTTATTACCTGAATATGCCGCCCTCCACTTAATTCACCTCATGGAGAATCCTTTTGGAGCATGTTTAAGTTGCGGGAGCCTTTCTTTGTGCTTTTCGAGAGCATGTTATCTGAGACAACAGCTGAATAGACTTGGAGGAAAAAAGGTGAAATGCAAGCTTCCGGTGCAGCAGAAGCCGTTTAACGTTTAGGCCATGGCAGCTGTGGAAGTTCCGTCCTAAATAAAGTTTAGGTAATGCAGTTATTATTCCATCAGGATTTTAAATGCAAGCACCATAATTACAGCTTCCTTTAGAGGAAATACTGTTAAAGGTTTAGGAAAAGTGACAGTTGTAACTTCCAAATTTGTGCTCTTCACTGGCTTTATTTTCATGAGCAACAGAACGAGTGAGAGCGACACGTTACAGGTAATTGTGGTGTTTGCAGAAACCTTTTCATGCTGGCATTTTTGGTTTAAATATCACCCCGTTTCCATAACACAACATGGGTCGACCCTCTTTTTGCTATTCTCCTCTTACAAACTGATTTGTTCATTTGCCTGGTTGCCAAGGATATTTATGAGTTTTCGGCTGCCGATGCACTCAAATAAACACATTCACGCTGTTTCCACGCAGGGAAAGTGCAGCTCCACAGTGTACTGTAATGATCAATGAGGGTTCCAGCCTCTGACTAAATGGAGATCCTCGTCATGTCGAGCTACGCTGTGAGGCCGCTCATTAACACAGCCTGCTTGGAAGCAGTTACAGATAAGGATTCCACTTGTCCTGCTTGATGTAGTTTTTTATCCTTCTGAATTGATGAACTGATTTAGGGAGACTGAATGTGTTGAGTGGAGAGGCTTCGCTCAAGTAGGTGTTTGGCCCTGGCTTCTTCCAGCGGGAACAATAAAGAAGGTTTTCTTTTATTGTTTTACTTTCACCTCTCTAGCTTCATGGCCTCATCGGCACACAGAGGTGCTTTTTCACATGTGCTTCGAAAAGAAAATCTCCCCGGTTGTACTGAGTGGGCGGAGGTGAGTTTTCGTGAAACGGCTGTGTGAGAGGTGCTTGTTTTCCCTCCAGTCTCCGGGGGGATTTCCCTCTCATCTCAGTACTGTAAACCAGCATCATCGCGCCTCTGATGGACGTCTCTGTTTGGCAGGTGCTCATATATTTGGCGCCTACTGTTGCCCACAGCGATGAGGCTGCCAGGGCAGGATGCCTTCCAAGAGTGTAGGGGAACATTATATTTCACATTATCTCAGAACAATAGGTCATTTCCTGCTCGCTGCAGGCCAGAGAGGCTGATCAAGGGTTGCCAAGCTCCAGTACGGTGCAGAGTGTAGGAGCGGTTGGCGTCTAAAGAGGGAGTACTGCTGGAGCTCATGAAATGTTCTCAAGGTGCTTCCAGAGTAAGTGCAACCTACTTCAAACTGCCTGTGTTCTCCCAGAGTGTAAATGAAGCATATATTTAAATAAACTGTGTGTACAATTTTCAGAGAGGTCTCACACATTCCAAAGGATGAGCTCTGTTGAGTGTGTTGATCCTCAGACTTCCTGTGGTCTTTGATGAAATATCCGTGGGATGAAGATCACAGTCATGTTTCCGTTTAGGGCTCCTTTCATAGAATAATTCAAGCCAGGACTCAGGCACCTCCTGACCATATCTGTCATATTTCTGAAAGCATAGAAGTGGCAGGAGGGACTAATGTTACCTGTGTGCCGTTACACCTTTATGTGAGGTAGTGACAGTCCCGTAACAGTGAACTTGTGAAAGGTTAAGCCGGCTTCACAGTTCAAGGGTGTGATCACAGACATTCTGGGCAACCAGTCAGCCTAAAACATGCTCGGACAAATTTTTTCAAGCTGAAATGCTTCAAAACAGACTAGATTATTTTACTTTGCTGAAGTTGTAAAGTGGTCATCAGGGGCCACACACCTCTGGTGGGGTTGTTATATTAAAATCCAAAAGAGGCACATTTTTTAAACACACGTCACAAGCCGGTGGTGTATTTTAAACTTTAGAATGGTAAAAACAAAAACAACAAAAAACTTTGTGCTTAAATAATCATTGCATTAAAAAGTTACTGTACAAATTTTATCTTAACTCTCACTTTCCAATCACTTGTGATTGATCTGAAAACTGTTTTCTTAGTAGTCTTTGATCAAAAGTTGCAGTAAACAATGATGTTTTTCTTCCTGATTTAAAGTATTGAACAGATTCAACACTTCTCAGGTTTTCAGAGAGTTCCAGAGCTGAGAAGCAATGAAACTAAACGCTGCCTCTCCTTATTAGGTTCTCACCTGGGAACACTGAGTAAGCCTTGAGCTCTCTACATGGTTCATATAATAACATGACAGCATGCACCAGTTTTTCTGGTTCATGCTTTTTGACAAGAAACCCTTTATTCTGGCAATGTATTTAAGATGATAATAAGCTGATTTAGTAACAGATATGGTTGTCCAAAACATAACCAAGGTTTCTTTCATGCACTGTCATCTCCTTTTGCACTATTGAGTACATTGAGCACTGATCTTTATCCTTGCAGTTTTAGAACCAAAAGCAATTACTTCGGTCTTTCCTGCATTAAGCAGGAGGACATTCAGATCCATTCTTTATTGATTTTATACTTGTAGTGGACTGCCGTCATAAAAGTAAGAAATGTTGTAGTGCTCTCTGATCTGAGTTAGAAGGATCATATAGATGTTAAATAAAAATTGGCCTAGAATGGACCCCAGAGGAACCTTACAATTCATTTTTGTTTACCTAGATTTATAATAGCCCCCCTTCTGCCCATAAAGATATTACTCCCTTCAACACTGTACAAGATAATTCCACCCATTTTTCCAATCCATCAATCAGTATGTTATGATCAGCACTGGGATTCAGTTCCAAGACCGAAGTTCTAAACCTGTCACTGCTAAGACGTCTATCATTCAAATCCTTTGTCAATGCAGTCTTCATGTTGTGATGTGTTCTAAAGCCTGACTGGAGAGCATGGAAGAGATTATTGTTCTTATAAAGTGGTAATGTTTTTCATAAACTGCCTTTTCAATAATCTTGAAAAAAATTGCCAGAAATGTCAGATTGGATATGGAATTGTAATCAGTTATTAATAAATCTAGCTTTGGTTTTTTTAAATAGCTTTGATTACTGCAGTTTACAGGGCTTGTCGAAAATGAAAGGAACTATCTGCAATATTTTCCAGGACAATCATCTAAAACCGGATTTCAAAAATGATGAGGGTAGCAAACAACGGCAGGACGTTTTGGGTTTCAGGTTCTGAACTGTTTCTGTCAACGATACATACTGAGTTATTGTGGAAGTTACTTTGTTTGAAGAAAAACCATAACAACCCACTGGGTACAGTTAAAGCTGGAGGTGGTCCATATTAGCTGTTACCCTTCTGCATGTTGGCCTGATCTTTGAGGTCATAGTGTTAACACCAAGTCTTAAACACCACTGTTCAGCCTCACTGACTTACCTCAGTCTCTGTTTATCCCAGATTGTTTGGAAGCTGCTAACTCACTGCAGTCATTCTTGGAAGGTGTGAGTGAGTTGGTAAATCAGAAAGATTTCAGCATGCTGGTATTGCAAGTAAAACAAGCTGGAGTCCAGTTAAGGTCACTGGCTCACCCTCAACCCCACCCAGATCCATCTGAGCATTAAACCCAGGCGCCAAAACTCTGCGCAACCTCTAGAAATACCTCCTTAGTGAGTGCTCTTTCTCCCTCTCTTGGGTCTTTCTTTGGGTTGCGTAACCACTCCTGTGTTGTATTATTGAAACGTTTGGCTCTGATTAGTGCAGCAGATAAAAAAGCTAAATGCTAATGTGTGATTTCCCAGGGGGCCGCCCGGCTTCCTGGGCTGCAGGTGTTTGCGGAGGAGGAGGAGGGCTTTTAAAGCGCATCAGTGCCAATTACACCGAGCATTGTTTGTGTTTTATGTTACTCATTGGTGCAGGTAAACACTCCAGCTCGGCCTCTGAAGGGTTCCTTAAGGTGACTGTGGATGCCAGTTGGTACGGAACTCCTCCTCTGTCCTGCACATGAAGCTATTAAAGTCAGTCAGGCATTAAATATGAAAAAATACAGCACCTCTCTTTCCCTCTGCTCTTGCGAGTAACATGGTATTGATTATCTTCATGGACACAAATCAGCCCCTGGTCACAGATCAGTTGTTTTCATCTCGGAATGATACCTGGGCATTTCCTGAGACAACTGAGAATGGCAGATCCAGTGTGATTCTGCTTTGCTTTAATATTTGGACCTTGTGTTTTACAGTTCTGGCTCACAGGGGTGAGCTGAGGGCTTCCAGCTTCAAGATATTCTGTGAGCAACCTCAGCTGGCTTCAAGATCCTTGAACTTGCTCCAACTCTCCCATTTGTTCCGTTCTGCATCTCATTTTCTTAATATTCTAGTCCAAAAGATCACACTATAAGAACATCAGAATGTTTCTTATAAAAGTAAGTGTAAATTATGATTAAGAGCTGTTTATGTAGGTGAATGCTTTAAGCCTGACACTGTTGGGTCCGTTGAGACTGCTATTTTGTAGTGAAAAAGGAAGTAGTGCTTGAGTTGCTTTGTGTTGACAGAATCAACTAATAACCGACAATACTCCCTCTCCCATCCCTACAGAAACATCAAAGACGCCTCCAGCACTTTAAGATCATTTATCTAGCAGCATTTTTTGTGCTTGGTAGAAAAAAGACTGACAGGAACCGCAGTGTGTCAATGCCGTTAGCTTCTAACAGTCCCAAAGTATGGGTATCCCACCAGCAACAAACTAAAGGAACAAAAACTAAACCTTGGCTAACTTCTACTACTTTAATGTGTTTGCACTGCTAACATACCAACAAAAAATATACTGGTATATAGTAAAAATAGCACACTTTAATAAGTATACTAATGTTCAAATATACTCATAATACACTTAAACTACTGTATAGATGTTATAAGTAGTCTGACTATAAATATATATAAAAAATTTATATACTTAGTACAACAATGTTTCCTGTTTTGTTAAAACAGTGAAATACCACATATTTTTCGTTTTTATACTTGCTGGTTGAGAAAATAACATTGGTGTGCATTAAACTACAATGGGTATGCTAAAACATTTTAAATGAAAAAAAAAATGTAATCCTTGTTATTTTGTATAAAGATAAAAACAACAGTCAGAGCAAACATAATATACTGAATAAGTCCCAATTAGACATTAGAGTTGTTACTTTGCCAAAACAATATGTCAAAAGGGAAAATCCTTTCTTAGGGGGTTTGCAAGCACTGTTCCTACCTTTGGTAAAAAGTTGTGACCCCTGAAAAGTCTTCCTTCCCCTCAGCCCTCCCCCTACTTCACAAAACCAGTTGGGACGTCCTACTTGTTAGAAACGTTGAGTTAAGACAGAGGGGCGAGAAGTCTTTGTTTTATCAAAAATATTGCCAAGATCTTATCTGCTCTTGTGACTCAAGCCTCATGGACCGTCTCGTCTCCTGAGGTAAATATATCGTTACACCCTTACTCCATTTCCATCTGTCCAGGGCGGCTATTCTTTTAAAAATTTCTGCTGTGCTGAGCAGACTGGCCGGCTGTAATGCTGAGCCTCCAGGCTTTCCTTCTCTTTTCCTTCATTTCATTTTCTTCTACAGTACATCGCCACAGATTTATCACCTAGCGCTGTTTTCAGGCCCCAAGCATTGGATAAGCATTGGATTGGTGCGGCGTGGGGGTTAGCTGTGAAGAAGGACGGTAAGGAAAGAAGGAAGGAGAAAATAACGTTCTGAAAAATGTGACTCATGTAAAAGCTGGCAAGACGAAAAAAGGGGATGAGGATAATTGATTCTGATGACCCGAGTCGGATGGCAGTCTTCCCCAAGGGGAAGACGGTGAGTGGATCCCAGCTAGAGTCACTGTAGCAGGGGAGGAGGGATGGACCAGCGAAGGTTGAGGTGGGGAGGGTAAATCTGCTTGTTTCACTTTCAAAATGTACTCCAACTCCTTCTGTCTGATTCTCCCTAAAAAAATAAACCAATCAAGTCAAGACCCACCAGCTTAAATATGGTCAACCTACAGCCGACAGCTTCATGCCTCACATGTATGTGCTAACTGAGCTGTCAAATTCATGGAGGAAATTTCCCCATTGCTCTCTTCCTTGTTTTAATTCTGGTTAAAACAAGGAGAAAAGAAACAAAAGGGAAATGTTGGCTCTCAGGTCTTTCCCGTGTTCTGCCCTCCTCCTCTTATTAGTCCACGCCCATGGCTCCTTGGAACCAGACTAAATAAATTAATTACACATTCAGATGCCTGCTCACTTGCTGACCTTGTTAGCTTTTCTGCGCTACAGCAAACACAAATCTCATTGTTTGAGTGTGTGTGTGGACCGCTCGTATTGATGGTTGTTAGATCTGTGTGTGTGTGTGTGTGTGTGTATGAAGGATCTGTTCGTCCTCCAGCAGGCCTGATTAGTTTAACCTTACGTGTAAGAGTGATCAGTAAATGTAGGTTACAGCTCAGGCAGACGCAGCTCCCCAAAGGCAAAGAAGAGTGGGTTGAGCATCCGGTTGTTTCACCATATTCCCCGGAGCTCAAATGACTACAGAAAGATGCTATCTGTCTTGTTTGAATTCTGTTGGACACAGACACACACACACAAACAGAAATAGATGCTGCTGTGAGACCAGGAGGACAGAGAGGGCAGCGGTTAACAGGGAAAGCTTGAGACAGGACAGGCAACTTCACTCATTGTAGGTATTCATCAGCCATAGAGGGACATGGAAGGTAATCTGACAGAAATGAGGCTTTATACAGAGCACAACGAGGACTTGAGACAGTGAGTTATATGAGTAGAGAGGAGAGGACAGGAACAGATGGCAGGACTCCCCCTGGGGCAGACGGCGCCCAGCCAGCGGAACGCTGGGAGCTCTTGACCATCTGGACCAAAAGGCATTGAGCAGGAACCCTGTAGCGAATGTCCCATTGTAGCATCGTGGAAAAAGGAGGTCTCATTCTGAGCAATGTCACCAACAAACATTCCATCAGCCCTGTAGAGAATAAGTTGTCCCACTTATGGAGATGAGTGACCACAGTGACCCTGCAAACAAAGCAGATCTGATGCTCTGGTTGCATAGAAATCAAAGCTGTTTGCATCTGTCAAGATTTTCAAGCATCACTGAAGGAGGTTTAAGTGTTAGATCAAGGTAGAGGTTTCATAATCCAATTTGACAAGACACTTTCAAGCCAGGCTGTCAGTTCATCCAGGGACTTGCCAAGGGAGGTAGCTGCAGAGCAGAGTTAGATTCTAAGTGTAAAGTGGGAAGCAGCAGAGCAGTACTCCATTACAGCATGCTGATTCTGTACTGGTGACTTCACTATGGAAGTGACATGGCTGACATGAGTGGATGACCTGTGAAAGGGAATGGCAGCTTAAGAGGCTTTAAGGCCTGTCCAACTTTTTACAACCACGAGCAGACAGCACAAAGTAGTACATAATTGTGAAGTGGAAAGAAAAGTGATACCTGGTTTTTAACACTGTTTATTTAAAAAATCAGAGATGTGCCATGTATAGTTTTTTGCTCAGCTTTGTCAGACTGGATGGAGAGCGTATATGAACATAAATTCCTGTGACAAATTCTCAACCAGATTTCAATCTGGACTTTGACTGGGCCATTCTGAATATGCATATGCTTTGATCTAAACGTTTCCATTCCACCTGTATGGTTAGTCTTGTACCTTCTTCCAAATGTTTACTGTTTCAGCAAAAAGGTAGGTGGCAAACAGCATTTCTTCTGGGTTTCGTGTTTCAAACCCAAACCTGCTTTAAACCTCATCACGACTTTCTCCCTGACCTGTCTGCTGCGATCCTTGGTTATCACAACACTGTTTGTTTCATGTTCCATAAATGTCCCCTAACTGAGCCCTTCTGAGGCCTTCACTGAACAGCTGGATGTATGGACTATGTTTACGAATTAGGAGACTTCTGAGGCAATTAGTTGTACTGGGTTTCATTTAGGGGTATTAGAGTAAAGCAACTGAAACCTTTTTAGATTTTTATTCATAAAAACCATGTATAACTTTTCTTCCACTTCACAGTTAAGCACAACTCTGTGTTGGTTTAATCACAATCATCATAAAATATCAATAATATACATTGAGGTTTGTGGTTGTAATATTACAAAATGTGCAAAACTGAAGGGATTTGCAGTAATTGGCTGATCCAGCATCACTGCAAATACTGAAAGCCAGATTGATGGATCCACAATGACAATACAACAGATTTATTCAGTGCTTTATGTGAATGAACATTAAAAAACCCTGATGTGACAGTTTTAATCTTGATTTGTGAAGTTCTTTAATTGGTGATGTTTTTTGGATTCTATAAGCTGAATGCCATTTGGACAACAGAGCAAACAGCATTACAGTGAGGAATCTATGCCTGCTTGTCCTCCCCAGTTACCTCCTTCTCTGCTCCATTTAGAACCACACTTGGATCGATGGCTTTCTCAAAGCCGCCCCGCCATCAATTATTTACCTGATCAGCACTGCTGCTCATTAGATGACTAATCTGGGAGGGTGAGGAGAGCTGGGATGCTGCTTTGAAACCCGAAACCAAGAGGCAGAGGAAGAAGAGAAGGGCGGATCCAGTCTCCAGACTCATCGACAGACATATGTAGATAGTGCTCGTAGATGTGGGGCAACCGATTTGTATGCCCAGGTCCTGTCACTGGGCAGAGTTGAATTACTTTTGATGAAGGTGCACATGTATTGCTGTCACAGTCCCCATGCAGACAGAAGCGTCACGGCTGTTAGTTTATTAAGAAAGAATGGCATCAGAAGGTGAGTGAGAGGGTCTTCAATTAGCCAGAGTCTGAAAGCTGGACTCAGGTTTCAACCCACCTAAGTGGTTCACAAGAACATCTGTGGTCAGTGTGGGTCACATTTTTACTGCCCCATAAATCTGCTCTGGAGTTCTGTTATTCCAAGTGTCTCTGCATGTTGTTTAGCGCTCTTGTTTTATCTCTGCCAGCTCTGCAAAATCAGGGTCAACCCGAGAAGAGACAACAAGCCTCGAACAGGTACAAATTAGAGCAGTTCACTATTAACCCCTCATGCTCTCTCGCTCAGTCTCAACACTTCCAAGGCTGTCTTCAAGGGGGTGTTGCTCAAAGAAGGAGATAAAGAAGGAGAGCAGCCCCCAGCTCTCCTCATCATGTACAAGTGAGGTGTGTGTGTGTTTGGGGGTGTTGCTTTGATCTCCCCTGTCCCCCTGAGAGCCACAGAGAGGTGGGTGTACACTGTGAAGGCTGTGCTACACGTTAGCTCTGATTAAAAGGAAATATGCATCACCGAACAGTGAGCTCCTTTTTTATCTGCGCCTGCGATGAGGTGCAATGGCGACACTAGACAGAGCCGATTTGTGCTTGTGTGGCAGCATTATCTTCTAGAGCTGAAAGCCACCCAGAGGTGACCTACCCTCATTTGATACCTCTCGATGCTTGGAAAGTAGAAAGTGGTTTGTTTGGGCGAAGGCAGGAGTTACACCAGCGTTGCTCTTTGACCCCTTGATACAAAGTTGTGCTCTTTCAAATCAATTAGAGCTTAAGATATGCATTCCACACTGGGGTGGCAATGACTTCTAGGGAAGGGCCTGCTGCACACCCTTCTCCTAGCAACTAGAAACTGTCTCCATTGTGTGGGAGTTCTCAGTCTAAATGTCTGTGTTCATGTAGATCAAAAGAGATGCAGATGGAGATCAGAACTTTTGTGATGTCAGATAAATTACAAAGTCATCTAAAGACACAGACAACTTCAACTTTAATTGACCTTCTTCAGCTTTACAAATTGTCTCAAAATCTGCTTATTTTCATATCACGTTCCATTTTAAAACCAGTTTGTCCTTAATATATTCTTTAAAATACATGAAAATACAAATTGATTATGTGCAAAGCAGTGTCAATAAGTTGTCATACAATAATATTATTTTGGACTTTCAAAAATGCACTTAATTTGAATGACAGAGTGGAATGATCATTCAACAAACATCTTTTTTGATTTTGTTGGATTGGAGTTGGCAGTATAAATAATTTCTCTAATCCTCACAGAGCCAAAATTATGTTGCCCTGACAAACATCTGTATAACACATTTTTAATTTGTTTATTTACAGAGAGCCAATTCACAACTAAAATTGCACTTTAAAAGATAAACTGATCCACTTTAATCCAGACATATAGACACATTTAAACTCATTTCAATTTGATCCTAGTTTTAAAACAATGCACTGTAGTTCAGTATACAAGTTGGTAAAACGCTTTCTGTGTAAGGAAACCCAACCGACTGCATTGAAACTTTGCAGCAGTCCCCCCATACTGAGCATTTATGTGGAACAACTCCCTTTTAACATCTGCCATTATTGACTGGAGGTTTGAGAAGATACAGCTAATTCTAGTAGGATGTTGTATACTCTGTTGGGATTAATCGGTAGAGTTTATTGAAATGGGTTGGTTTCCTGGCAAGGATCTCACTTCTAAGCATAGTCTAGAAATTTTCATCATAGTTGAGGTCATTCCACAGACTTAAGGTTGGCCTGTTTTATCTCTTCCAAATAAAAGTTTGGATGCATCTTGTTAAACACACAGCTGTCTAATTTTCAACCATCAGATTCAAACCGGCAACCACAGAGGAAAAGTTGGTTAGAATGATCAGAAACAAACCAGGAACCACCAAAGCTCAGGCCTATCATGAACTGGAAACTGCAAGAACACTGGTTTCATGGTCCACATGAAAGCCAGTTTAATATCACAATGAACTAAAAGGGTGCAGATCAAGGAGGCTCTTCTCTCAAATCTGAAGCTGCCCAAATTGCCTTCTGGAGAAAAGTTCTATAGTCAGACAAGATGAAGGTTGAGCTTTTTGGACACAATGACAAGTAGAATATAAGGATGAATCTAGGTGAGGCTTTCAAACCTAAGAACACTGCTCCAAATGTTGAGCATGGAGGTGGCAGCTCCATGCTGAGGATGTTTTACTGTCAGTTGTCCTGTTGTGTTGTGTATAATAAATTGAATTAAGAATGAAGACAACTAATTTTTTCATCTTCATCTTATATCAGGAGGCTTTCCCAGCACATCCCACTGGGAGGCGACCCTGGGGAAGATGGATGGATGGATCTTAAATCAACAGCTGGATTATTGAAACTTGAACACGATTAGGTGTGTCATCTGGAGAATAATCACAAACACATCCAAAATCGCTGTGTGCTCACCCCAATATAGAATAGATGGACTATGCTTAAAGGTCACGTATTTAACAGGAAAATAACCACTTTAAATGAGTGTAAGAGGCGTTTAACCAAATATTATTGGATGTGTATGTATACCTTTAAGCATGTGTGTATAACTTTTTTTTACTTTGGATGAAGGAAAATGAACAATAAATGAAACCTACACTGAAAAAAAGACCTGTTCAAACAGTCCTTAAAAAAACCTAATTCATGAAGTATTTCCACTCGTTAAAAGTGTGTGTAAAGATGTAAAGTTCTCCCAGACACCGTTTATGAAATCTAAACATACTGAGACTAAAGCAGGCAGATGGAAGGCCCACTAAGTGGGGGAAGAGCACAGAGGTGAGGCAGATGTAGGTTACCAACAGCTCTTGGCTTCCCCCACGATCCTCCTTTACTCCACACATGCTTACAGCACACCTCTCCACTTTAATACCAGTCTCGAAAACACTTCTGAGTACTTTTATTATTTTTGTTTCCATTTGCTTCTGTTAAAACAGAAAAGAGATTTAACAATTCATCATACAGCCAAGACTGTAGCTAGCGCCTAAATAAAATCTGTTACATTAAGTCTGCTGTTAGATTTCAGATGCATCCCATAAGCCTCTTGTCAATTGTAGGGGCTCAGCTAACCTAAACGGGACAAAGCAAAGAGAGCATCGACTATGAAAAGTGTCAAAACGTTTGACAGAAGAATAGGGCTCTGTAACCCAAGAGATGTAAGCTCATTTAGGATTCCCACAGTTAAAGCTGTACAAAGGACAATCTGCTGAGACTTGTCGCACTCATCATGCTGCCTGAGACTCAGCATGAGTCACAGCAGTCATCGGAAGAAAATCTGGACCAAAATAAAAAATGTGTCAGATTCTGCAAAGCTCCACTCACTGCTTCGTGCTGCAACCAAGTAAATGCTTAGTTTTTAAAACCACTCATTAGATTATAGCTGTGTCCCGAAGCTAAACAAGCTAATGCATTAGATTAGCTTTGGTTTCTTTTCTTGAAAAAAAAAAACTGGGTTTTTAATTGGTGAAAACAGATGAATGGACTGCAGAACAGGCCGGGTTCAGGCCCTGAGGAACCTTCCAAATCCATTCATAACCCTTTACTTTTAAACATTTGAAGTCAGAACATTTGGCAACAGGTCGTTTGTGGGATTTCTTTGGTTTAAACCAATAATAGCAATTTTAAATATGGTGTGAGAGGCTGTAGATCACCAGTTTTTTTAAATGTGCTGGATGCCTCTCCTGTCCCGTTTAAAATTATTTGTCTGCTCTAGATTCAGACCAAACTGTTCGGCAGCATCTCAGGGGTTTTACGTTTCTTTTCACACCTCTAATTCAAACACTAAAGTGAATCAACAACCAGCCAGCTGTTAGCAGCCAAGTGAGACTCAGGCCAGGTTGAATGCTGAGTAAATCACTGCTAGCCCGTTCCAAGGCGCTTTTAAAGGCAGAGCTACACATTGTTTCAAATTGCCTGGTGCAACATTTACATGTTCCGGATTACACGGTTCAGTAAGTGCTTCTGATAACTGCAGTTTTATCTGTTACAATCTTCTTCAGTTCCTACTGTACATGTAAATTACGTACAAGAAGTCCTGCCATGTAAGCTTTACCCATTCAGAGGGGATTTTAACAGGGAAAATCCGTTACTGTCCCATTAAAAACTGTCTCAACACAATGTTGTCAACAACTTTATTCTCACATTAGGTTCTTCAGGTACACAAACAGTCACAAGCACAAACACTTTCAGTCTTTTTTTCCTTTCTTTGTTTTTGTTTTTCCTCGGTGACCATCAGCATGTTAAAAGATGATGTTCACTTTCCAAGCGTGTGCCGACAGTGGCGTATGTTCCTCGTGTAGCTGAGGAACGAAGAGACTGACCCTGAACTCTGTCACTTTGTGCCTGCTGTTAAGGGCTTGAGGAAAAAGGACAATTTACTGATGATCCCACAGTGTAGTTTCACTGTAGCTGACCCCCATCCATGCCTTGGCCTCCGCCCACCCTCCTACATCTCCTGTCAGACACACAAAGATCGATCTGCATGGCTTTTGTTGTAATGTTATCTGCACCTGCACTCCATGTGGACAGAACAAAGCAGCTAATTCACTAGGGACTCTGTAAATATAGATATTTTCTTCTCAATATATATATCTATATATTCTACCCATAGAATAATGTCTATATAGCATATATATATATATATTTACTTTTGGTCACTTTTTTAACATTCAGGTACATTCACTTGACCCTGTGTACTATTTTTATATGAAACACAAACACAGACATATGGTAACAGAGCTACATATCATGTAATAATCACAACCCAGAAACAGGACATTACAGGGATCATTTGGAGTTTTTTGAAGTGAGGTTCTATGAAGTTAGCAGTAATAGCTACCTTATCCGTCGTAGACTGATGTCAGATGGACTAGATGTTAAAATTTTAGCTGACGATTTGAAACAACTGAAGCTGAAAATGTTTATATCTGTGGAATATAACTCTATAATTGCATCCTCCCCAACAGACCATTAGGTTTTGTCTACTGAACAATGTCCAATCAGGATAATTTCCAAACAACTTATAGATTAGGAAAAGAACAGGAATGTTCTTTATTCAACACCGTTGAACAGAAAAAGGGCACCCCGACACCACATCTCGTGCCCCCCTCTATGTGGAGTGACAAGTCACTGCCAATGAGGAAGATTTATACAGCCAATAGGCTCCTGCAATGGAACGTTGTATAGCAACATAGATATTGATGAGCTGGGAAAACAGCTACAAACTTAATGGTTTCTTGCAAAATCATGGATGTTTATCAACTAATATAGAGCGGTCTCCTATGATAAGATTGTTTATTTTATATATCTAAAATCAGCTGATATGGGGCCTGTCTGACAAGCCGCTAACCCTTCACCACCTAGGTGTGGGCCGGCCATCTGTGTTAAAAGGTAGATTTTAGCTTACAAAAGGACAGTCTCAAAACTACAGAAACTTTCCACCATACTATTTTTACAGTACAGAAGTCCCTGCCCTCCCCCACCTGTTGCTGTGCATTGCTCATCGGGTGGCTGCAAGACGGCTGATGAGCAATTCCCTTGTTTAAAAGTTAGCTGTTTGGCAATATTTTTGCTCGTCAAACCGGACCGTTGTGATGTGGAAATTAAAGAAGCATCAACCATTAGTCATATTAAGGCAGTGCTGTTTCAAATATACAGCTGACTAGCTACAAGTCTTTAAAACAGCTGACTGCATGCTCAGTAGCCCAACTAATTATTCAGCTAACAGCTTGTTCTACTTGCTCTATAAAGAGCAGAATAACATAGAAGGATAATGTTCTGCTCATTAAGCACTTGAAAACCAAAAGAAACTTAGTTTTAAGTCAAAGAACACCAATGCTAATAAACATAACGGAACATTTTTCTTAATCAGCAGTAGGAATAATGGTGCTTCTCTGTTTTAAATAAAAGCAATTACATCATGTTAAATAATTGTCTAAGTACTGTGACACCATGGAGCTGTCTTGGTTTTACTCCTACAGTGAAGCTACCACCCCTCCTGCTTCTGGCAAGGGAAGCATTACTGATAACTTCCAAAGCTCACTCCATTTAATCCAAGCTATCCCTGTAAAACAACCCTCCCTCAAAATATAGTGAAGCAAACAAACAAATGTTTCAGTGCTGGTTCTGTAATCACCAATCACAAGCATAAATACTCTCTGTAGTAATCTAAAGTACAAAATAGCATATTCTTCTGGATTTAACAACAGTTTCTATGAACTCTACTCAGTCTGGGTGCACAAAACTCCACAGGTGCATACATGAGCTGGCAACAACAGGTAGGCGAACCATTGCGCATTTACTAAATCAGCAAACAGTACTCACTTCTACAATCACTATTTTGAATAGACCCTGGCATTTCATAGAATACACATACAGGCATTAAGATTGAAAGAGGCCTACAGGGAGTCATACTGATGATTAGCCGTGCTACGAATAACACATTTTTCTCCATTTTTAAAGTTTTTCTTCTTTTCAAGGCCACAGGGATGTCACTTGGTGCTGGTTACAAAATCATTCCTTCATGGGTCTTTAAAGAAACGGGACCCTCAGACTGCCCTTCAGTGCCGAGCTGAAAGCTCTAATTGTGAATCATGGATTTGGATTTTCCACTCCATGAAAAATGTTACGTCAGGATTGTACAAACAGATTTCTTTTTATCTTGGATGACCTTAGGCCAATGGATAAAACTGTCAGCCAGCGTAATAGTAGACAGTATCCTACTGCTGTGTATTTTTATTTCCTCACCTTCTCCGAGTGGCATCTCACCATGCAGACTTAACACAACGTGTTGGCTGTGCTCAAAGCTTTTCAAAATGACATCATTTACTTAAAAATAGGACTCTTGTCTACAGGTACTTGTTGATGGGTCCGAATGCTAACAAAGCAAACAACAATTAACAAGGACCACTGATGCATCCAGTTTTTCTGTATCACCACCATCTGGATGTTGGATAAATGGCTTGAAAACAAAACAGACTTTACTTTCTGGATAATTCCACAGAGTGAAACTCCAGCACAAAAAAACAAATGATCTGCATGGCTAGGTAGGTTAGAGGAAAAGACCCTTGAGTATTAACAGTTGTGTCAGTTAGATTTAATATTACCCACAATAACGATTAAATAAAAAGTAAAAATAATATTTTTAATACTTTCACACTCCTAAAACAGAACAGTGCAATCCGAAAAATAAAAATTAATTTTCTAACGTAGTGAGATATTCTCTTACGACTTGTAACATCAGGCTTCACCTTTGACTCGACAGCCTTTCCTTTAATTTCTCATCATCTCTAACCTTGTAAAAGATGAAACTAGTGTTAAAACGCCATAAGAGAACCTCTCCATCCCTGTGCTGCTGATTGTTAGGACTGAGTGAGTATGAGGAGGAGCTACAGTAAAGGCCTCGCCCATTCACCTGCTTAACGTGGGCTTGGAGCAGGAATGTCTAAATCTCCATCTACCTCCCCCTCTTCTTGTCCAGAGTAGGAGCTCAGGGCATCCCACAGCAGGATGGTGTGCTCACAGTGATGATCATTCCTCCAGTGTTCCATAACCGACTCTTTAGTGTCCAGTACCTTGCTGCAAAGAACACAGTTAAAGGCCTCCCCGGCTGCCAGAACCCCCAAGTAACCGGAATTTTCAGGAGAGGATGATCTAGTTTCATCGTCCTCACTGTCCCCGACACGGTGGTGGGACATGATGTGCTTCTTAAGTTTGGAGAAGGAAAAGAATTCCTCGTCGCAGCTGCCGCACTTGACCAGGTTGCGCTTTTCGTTGAGCTGGCGCCAATAGTGAGCGGCATGCTTTACCAGCTCATTCTCCACCTCACGGCCGACACTTTGGACCTTACCATCAGAAGCGCGAATGTGGACCTCCTCCCCATGCACATACAACAAATGCATCTTCATGTCAGCAAAGGTGGGGGTGGAAGCCTGACAGCGGCCGCATTTGATTTGCAGCTCCACAGGGTCTTCCCGATCCTGTTCGTCTGATGGTTCCGGTGAGATGGTTCTGTGGAGAAAACGGAAAAATCCTCAGTTAGGCAATCAATCTATATATTCAGAAATGTATTCTATATGTTGACATCCTTTCAAAAAACTGCTTCAAGCTAAAGGTCAGGAGGCTTTGCACAGGTTCAATAGATATCCAACAGTGACTTTACCCCTCTAAAGACATGTCATCCTCATGACGACTGATTGACGGCTCCACGGTCAGCACCACCTTGTGGACCTCCCTCAGATGACGAAAGTACACGCCCACATATCCGAAGACCTTCTCACAGAACTCGCAGCACAGAGAGCGACGTGGTCGTACCTCTGAGTGATGAAGCTTCATGTGTGTGCTAAGACTGCCTCTGTGAGCGTATGCTTTGCGGCACAGGGGGCAGATGTAGGGCCGACTGTTTGCGTGAGTGTTCATGTGGTTCTGGAGGTGATGCTTAAACTGGAAACAGCGGCTGCAGATAGAGCAGCGGTGGAGCGGACGACTCCCGATAAACACTTTTGGGTTGGAACCAGCTCTCAGGTGAAGGGTTACTGGAGCGGTTTGGGGGGAAGAGTCCAGGGCCATGGTTGTGGCAGCAGTAGAGAGTTGATGACCAAGTAAGATTTCCTGTTCTTGACCATCTGGTGTTAGTGCAGGCAAACTCACCAGTTGAGGAACTGTCTCCATAACCAACATAGGCTTGGGTCGGATACTTCGGTACTTCTTGGAAATATCAACTTCCTTTTGTTTGAAGCCTGGAATTACTGCTGGAGGTTTTTCAGGGACCCTTCTACGAAAGAAAGACAAAGACCTCTTCTTTCTGGCTTCAAAAGCCAAAATGTCTTCCATTGTCTTTCTCTTCCTTCCTCTCTTCTTGCCAGGTGGTTTCTGGAGGGTAACGGGAATAAGTGAGGGCTTCGTCTGGGCCTGCTGAATGGAGTTTGGGACCAGGTTTTGCCTCAAGACTTCAGGATTCTCTGTGTTCTTGGACATAGTATCAAGAGAGGTGGAGAGTCCTGCCTGTCCACAGAGGCCTTTTTTCTCTAAAGAAAAACTGTTGAGCTTAGTAGCTGGAATCAGGGAGCTCTTCATTTTAGAATAGGGCAGAATGGGCAGTTTACCCTTAGGTGGGGTTGGGATAATCTGAACTGCTTTACTGAAGATGGCCGGTGACAGGACAGTGATACTGCTCTGAGGCTGGGCTGCAGTTGGTTTAGATTGGCACAGCCCCACTGTGGTCTTAGGTTCCTCTGAAGGTTTGCCTGTGGAGCTTGATAGAGCTGCAGAAGGGTACTGGAGGTTTTGAATAAGGCTAGCTGAAGCAGGTCGCTCATTGGCCTCTGCCGTTCGCTCTAACTTAGAACCAGGACAGAGGAGAGTGTTTTCTGGTAACAGGGCAGTGACAGAGATGTCAGAGGCTGGGTCGATCAGAAATACCTTTTCAGAGGGCTCTTTCGTAATGTCCTTTGTCTCTTCTGGCTTTAGCTTTGACACTGCAGATGTTCCACACCCCACTGACTTGGTCTGAGCCAGTAGAGGAACTTTTGTACTGGCAGCAACTGGTGATTTGAGCTTTTCTGAGGTCCTCTTATTTCTTGCTGATGGATACCTGGGAATGGGTAACTTGAGGTTTTTCTGGATTGACTGGGTTTGTTGATGTGGAGTCTGAGAGGAGACAGAAGGGGGAAGTGCAACGAGGGAAAATGTTCCTTCTTGGCCTGCTATTTGCATCAGTGCATAGTTTTGTGTGGGTACCAGGATGGACTTGGGGCTAGAGGCAGTAGTAGCCTCGGGTAGAGCAGACAGTGGCTGGTAGGATGGGGCCAAAGGGGAGGGTGAAGGCACCACAGCTGGGGCCTTAGGAGCAATGCTCCGGAACTGAAGGCTCTTCATCTGATGGGCTGGATCACTTGTAACCAACTGAAACACATGTAAAACAACAAAAAAAAACAAAGACATTCTACATTAGTTCTACTGCCAACTTCTGTATTCACACTTAAAAGCTTTAATGTGATCTTTTCACATCAACATTGACAGTAAACATTAGATGCTCAGGATGTCAGCTAGTGAATCAGTCATTTTTAGCTTGGTTATCCAAACCCTGCTGAGCGGTAGTAACGACAACACTCTTCAGGGTGGAGGCTGTTACTGAAGGAAGACTCAAACTTAATGAGATGTTTTAAAAATGAAGGCAGAGGAAGCACACTGATGTAAGAAGGTATTTCCTATGGTATGTTGAGACACACCTGGGGTTCATTCACTTTCAGCAGGTATCAGAAAGGCTGACCAGGTATCAGAAAGGCTGAACATATTACAGCAAAGTTGCTTTGTTTGACTGTCATGGAACATCCAGTCCTTCTTCAGTTAGGCCAGCATTTTATTTTTATTTGACCCTTCGTAGACTTGTTTCTAAGCTATCTTTCTGATAGCTCTATGAACAGATTCAAGTCGGAGCTCTGCCTGGGCCGCTCTAAAATGTAAATTTTACTTTCAATCAGAAGAAATATGTTTGTACAATTAAACGATCTGTTTAAACCTACATCTGCCAGGTGTATGAATAATTCTGGGCTTAACTGTATCTTCTTACATTAAAGTTGTCAAAAGGGAAATCTGCATCAGGTAACATCAGAAACTTGCTAAAAAACTCAACTAATTAATGCAGCTCCATCTTGCAATGATGCATCAAGCATTATTGCAGAATGAAATCCCTTTAATCAAAGAAAAAGAACAGAAATAATTGACATTGCTACTGAATACCTTGGTTGTGTAAAAATGTATTTAATATATATATGTGACCTGTCTGCATAAAATTTTAGTTTGCCACACTGTTTCATTACTCTGCAACCCAAGCAGGACAGACACAAAAAAGCCTTGTCAAAAAAATCCACAGATTTTTAACAAGTGTGACAAGCTGTCCTATTATCCATGGGTCTTTGGTCCCACACAGCACAGTGTCACTGCCCCAGGCTAAGGACCTACTGCCCCTTTGATATGTACTCAGCAGGCTGCCACGGTAACTACTGAGGATCTGAAGGGGGCTTAATACCTACCCCTTCCAACCACCACCCCTACCCCAGCACCTCACAATCAGTTCCTGGAACAATCAGCTGGTGGAGCGCGAAAGCTGCCCAAAGGCAGGACCTTTACGAGATGAAGAGGGGCTCCCCTCTTCGTTGCCCCTTCCATTGCCTGACCAAAGGCAATAAGGATTGTCCTGTGAAACAAATAAAAAAAAAAAAAAAAGAATTCTTTGGATTCACTTTATCTGGAATTGTTCACCAATTCACCAACCATTTCATGGTTTCCCAGTGAGGGTAATGCTTTTCCACACTGTTCTGCCATTCTGACAGTGGTGATACAGAATACGCCTGAACTCTGTGGGGAAACAGTAACCTCAAAGTGAGGTTTTACACAAGTCTTTATTATCTCAATCAACCATGGAGTTTCCGTCCATCAATCAAAAGCCACAGGTATGCCTATAAAAACAAGAGTGAAATTCCCGATGATTGTATCAATACAGCATCATTATATCAAAAGAAGGAGAAGATTACAGAAGGTAAACTTCAAAGCACCTAATTGTCAAAAAAAGAGGCTGAGGTTTGAATTTCACAATATGAGCCAACATCCAATCGCAGCATCTGATCCAGTCAAAGTTCAAACTGCACTCTGAAACAATAATCAGCATAAAGAGCAACAATCTGGAGGTGTTACTAAAGGCAAATATTTAAGTAATCATTTCTTGATAAATAAAAGGGATTCTTTTCACTCAAACGAAGGAGAAGAAAAGAGAAACTGCTCAGGCGTATTGTTTAACAGCTGGAAGTATTTCTGTGCTGGCAGATTATTTATACAGTACCGTACCGCATTACGACTCCATAAAACTGGAGATATTCCTCCTCTGTGCGGACAGTTAATTCTAGTTTGACTGTGACTCTGGCTGAACACAGAGTGGAATAAAAACCACAGGATGTGTGTTTCTCTGGGCGTTTTATGTAAGGATAGAAAGAGGGATGATCGGCAAACGCCATGCATGTTGAATAACACTCCAATGTTAATTTAAACTGTTGGATATTAAGGAATGGAATAATAAGGTGTGTATGAACAGCTGGAGTAGTCGTCAGGAGGATCGTAATCCTTTTGTCACTTTTGGCTCTCGGAAGAAAGTTCAGCTTCAATAACTCTGATTCCACTGTGGAAAGGAGGGATGGTACAGTTTAAGCCTGGGAGGTATGACTTAGAATGTCAGTCAGTCAGTCATTTTCTACCGCTTATTCCATAGTGGGTCACAGGGGAGCTGGTGCCTATCTCCAGCAGTCTATGGGCGAGAGGTGGGGTACACCCTGGACAGGTCGCCAGTCCATCGCAGGGCAACACACATACAACCATACACACACTCATTCATACACCTAAGGGCAATTTAGAGTTACCAATTAACCTAACAGGCATGCTTTTGGACTGTGGGAGGAAGCCGGAGTACCCGGTGAGAACCCACGCATGCACGGGGAGAACATGCAAACTCCATGCAGAAAGACCCCAGGCCGGGAATTGAACCCAGGACCTTCTTGCTGCAAGGCAACAGTGCTACCAACTGTGCCACCGTGCAGCCCACTTAGAATGTTCTTACCTGAAATGATCTCCAATTTACACAATCTTTATAATCTTGATAGATGAATAGAACCGTTTTTACCATTTATGTGTGAGGTAAATTTCAAACTTTAAACGACCCCTAAGGTAAGAGGGATCGTTAGTGGTGCTGCTGGTGTCTGCTCTTGTTTCATTGACAGAAATAGTTAACCAGTAAGGTTGTTTTAAATAAACAGATGCATAGAAGTCACTTTATGAGGTATATCTGACAACAATACCTGAATGTCGCAGCTGATAGTAACTCATCAGACCAGGTATTGTTTTTCCTTTTTTTTGTTACCATACTTTGCTTTAAACTGTATCCCTGGTTTCTTGTTCAGAGCAGAGAGCAGTGGGATCCGGTGTGGTCCTCTACTGTTGGAACCAACTAGCTCCAAAGTTCAATGTGCTATGTTTCATCCATACAGCTGCCACTAACTGAATTTCTTTCCCTTTTTGAGACCTTCCTCCATAAACCCAAAGGACAGCTTTTGTGGGAAAATCCCAGCTGGGTTGCTGAAAGACTCACACCAGCCTGTCTGGCACCAACTACAACATCATTCGTAAATGCATTGATGTCCAGCCATTTAATCGGCTGAGGAACTACTTGTTCTAACAGGGAATTTAACAGTTGTACCTAATAAAGCGGTTGTAAGTGTAGAGCAAACTCCATGTTTGCTTTAAATGTTACATTAAAGCTACAGCAGATGAGGGACACTGGAACATAATGATATTAGATTCATTATTTGGGATACAGGATTATCTCCATTTAAGGGAAAAAGTCAACGTGTAAATCAGTTCTTTTAAAAGTAGCTTTTCAAAAATGTGCAGAATTAGTCTGTCCAATCTGTGGACAAATCGGAGAGTCCAGCCAAAGGTCAATGTAGTTCAACAGTATGGACGTAGTGAGACAACTTGCTAAATGAGCAGTGCATCTCCTATTAATAATCATTTTTTTGAAATTTCACGACGTCTTAAATTAATTATCTGGGTTCACATCACTGCATTGCTATTAAGAATTTGTTTTCTTGCAACAAAATTATTAAATGACCACATACTGGATGGGCATAATTAGAAAGAGTGGGAGAAAACCGTTTCTGTTGCTGCAGACAGTCAATAATACCCCTAAAGTCGCAGCTTTAAGATGACACCTGTGAAAAACATGTTTCAAAAAGCAGTTTTGTGATCTGGCTGATAGATCTCATCTTCAGGCTCCTTCTGGCTGCTCACAAATCCCCAATCAAGGCAGCCACTCCCCACGAAGATGTGAGCTTTAATAACAAAAGCAGTCATCGAAGAATCAAGAGGGGTGTGTCATTGCCATGGAACACTAGGCATAAAATGACATAATGAACTTTTGATAGGTCGTGTGCTGGTCACACAGACTGTACATCACCACCACATCCCGCCACTGAGCCAAAAGGAAGACTTGACCTATTATACACTGACAACTAAGACCCTGTCACTACCCTGGTTGGCGGTTCTAAAGGGGAACACGCTTCCAGAGCGCAGTTGTGCGCTCCTGTCAATAAGCACCTTTGCCAAAGTGTGCTGAGAAAGAACGGATTACTGGCCTTCAACCTCACATCTCAGGCCTGGCAGGAAGAAGGGTTTCTGGAACAAGCCTTACTTTCTTCGAGCAGCATCTCAGAAGGTGTGCTGATGCAGACAGTGACTGCACTGCCTTAAGCTCCATCTAGTTGTTCACTTCCCTGAACAGATCAATCATCAAGCAGCATTACAGTTTAAAAACAGGCAATCTGGGTACCATACAACCATTATGTTCGCTATGTTTAGACTTTGACTGATAATGTGGGTTGTTCTTCTTATTATGTGCTTCCATTAGCCTAAAGGCCATTTTAATAACTTTCTCCATCTTATGGTTAAGCAAAGGAGAGACATGAGGATAGAGGATTAACAGACAAGTGTTTGCTCTCATTTGCTGATGTAACAGTAGTGGGCAATAATCAGGTTCATAATGACACTAAGAAAGAGATAAATAGCAGAGAGGATTTCAGTCACAGCAGCATTTCCTTTAGCTTTTTACCGTCTTACCCAGGCTGGGTGGCTGGTTCTTCTCTTCGCTTCCAGACCTCAAAGGTAAATCAACTGACTGCTGTCTGTTTACAACACTCCCCCTGGCCAACACATTCCTTAACACAGTTTGACCTCTAAGAGCAACAGAGACACGTCTGCGTGCTCATCAAATCACGTCCAGTCAATTTAATTTACCACCAATTAAGAACATAATGTGCGCCAAAAAACAGAACAAACTAGGAAATTATACTTGAGCTTAATTGACGGTAATTGTTCCATAGCAAACCTTTTGAACAAATGAGCAATTTCATTCTAGAGGTTCTGCTTCACTGGTATAAAAGTATAAAAAGCAAACCTGAACCAAGGCATGACTAGGAAAGAATTGCACACAGAGGTCACAGATGCTATTCAATCTGCTGCTCGATTTGAAACACCAACTGGTCTGATATGCCTGAGGTCAGAGGTCGGAACCAGGGAGAAAAAGACTGGTTACTAAAGAAAATGTGAGCCACAGAAGGAGAGGGGAGAGAAAGTGGGGGCTGAACCACAGAGACATATTATCAGGTAGAGGCAGAAGGGGGAGAGGTGAGGATCTGTTGTTTAGGCTGGAAATGGGTCAGGGTTGAGCAGGAGGGCAGATCAGGGATCCACCTGGAGCAGAATAGAATGGCATGTTGAACGCAGACAAAAACACCGATATACACTGTTCAACCTGGACCTGGGTCACATGAAGAGTTGGTCAAGCCTGGACTAATGGGCTGATCAGCTAAAACAACGGCCCAATTGTTAGTCAGTAATGCAATTTAGTCAGGGTGAACGAGTCTCTGAGATTTCACAACATGCAGAGGACTGCATTTGGGTCCATGATGTGTTCACTTTACACTTTGCCTCACTTTAGCAAGCTACAATTCAATATACAGAGTCCAACAATTTAGCTCCGTTTCTCCTGAAAGCAGCCAGGACCCAAATACAAAACAATAAAGAGTTTGTTTATACCTATATACATTCCTGAGTGAAACGGTAGAAAACAACAGTGGTATCTTTTCTTCCTTCTTGTGCTACGGATTTTCAAAGTCTGATCAGAAGTGCATTGAGCAAAACCAAGCAGAAAGTAGAGTTGTGTAGGGTTTGTTATCTTCCATGTAGGTGAGAGAAAAGCTCATCTGGGACTCCCAGATAGAGCCGGGGGATGGAGGGGGTCTGGAATGAAGCCTGTTAGCGTGTATGCAGGACAAAGAGCTGAAAACCCCAGTAGAAGCCAAGCTTCCCCAGGTTTTAGCCCAGATGAAAAGGCCAGAATCTGGGCTAGATAAGAGGGGAGATCATGGGGGGTCGGAACCAGCCAGCTGTGAGAAGCCATGTCCGGCGGCCATCTTTTACCACCCTCCTTCTCTTCCCTCAAACAAACCTCCAAACACATAAAACCAGCATGTCGGATTAGATAATTATAGATAGGTAAATAAAAGATGAACAAAATTGGCTTTTTGGTCTCTTAAAACAATTTAAATGAACATTTTGACAACTTAACAAAAAAAAATGATGCTGGTCTATTATCCTTTGTTAACCTGAGCTTAGTTATAACGTCCTGCATGCATGTCAACTGTTCATCTTTCCTTTTTTCGCATGCAGTGCATCTGTAGGTGTGTATAGGTGTGTGTGTGTGTGTGTGTGTGTGTGTGTGTGTGTGTGTTAGCCTATTCAGAGGACCCAGGGATGAAACAAGGACCTCTGTAAAACACTGATTTCATTTTCCTCATGACTGCTTTTAGCTCCACACCCTGCTCTGCTACACGAAACACAGGCAAATGTGCGCACACACACACACGCACACACACATACACACAAGCACACAGAAATGCCAGTCGATTCAGTTCCATCCAGCTGCTCCATTTTACCTTCTTGCCACACAACAAGCAGTGAAAGGTGTTGCAGGAAGGTCATTATAACACCATGTGGTATTTGGAAGAAGAACAAAAAGTTAGCATTTCTATCCGTATTCAGATTCTGTTTACGTTCATTCATTTGTACATGCCTAAACCTAACCCAAACATGACATCTCATCCATTAGGACCTAGCTTTGGTCCCAATGAGGTCCAGACATGGTAGGTGATTATACCAATAAACTTACTAAACAGGTAACAAAAACTAGGTACACACACAAAAACACATCACTGTACTGTATGTCATCTACTGTCACCGGGGAAAATCAATGCAGAGGACAAATCCATTCCAATTAGGATCCAGCGGCTCTCTCCTACATGTGAAGGCTGCTTGATCAATGCAGAAATCCCACAGCTGACCTGCAATACTTCATATATAAACACAAAATGGGATTGCCTGTTTCTGCTTGTATTGACTAGGGACTCAGAAATGGGGAAATGATTGCACTTCTTTTCAGGTTTAACTGATGTGCTTTCTCAAGTTCAGTAACTTTAGGCAGGACAGAAAACGCTTTAAAAGAGGATGCAACAGATATGCTCCAGCACTGATACACAAGTGGACCCTCCCGTATGCAGGCAGAAGGCTGTACACCTCTGACAAACGCTGACCTCTGACCCGGTGTCCAACGAGGCCATGTGACATTCCCGGGAAGCTGAAACGTTCCCAATCATCCGGGTGAATGCAGGCAGATTCGCGTGTGGCCACATGACATGTCTGCTGGCTCAGAGCTGAGTGGCATTGAACTAGAGCGTGAGTGACAGTAGTGTGTTTGAATGTGTGTAACCATGGAGAGGTGTGTGTTCAAGGTCTCAAGTGTCAACAACTTGCAACCCCACACCATCACACCCTTAGGCAGCCAGGACTACATTAGCTATTCAGACTTAGCTCAGTGTAAAACCTTTACCTGACCTTTCCCTTTACTGTGACATTTGGACTCCACTAAATAGGTCAAACAGCACTAAAGAGTCACAGCAAAAAATAGAAAGAAAAGCAGAAAGGGAGAGGAAATTCCAAGAGGTTAGCGCACAAAACAGGAACTGGACATGGGGATGGACAGTGAGACCTGTCTATGAAAACAGACTATTTTACTTCATCACATCATCAAAATATAGAGCAACAACACAAACTCAAAAAGCCCATACTGCAGCATGCAGCACTGCCAAGTATTAGACTTTGTTTCTGCAGGGTCACTGATGACAGGTAGTCATTTAGTGCTTTGTGCAACAGGAAAGACGCAGGATATGACGACATGCCTGTCTCATAGCACAGGAGGGGAAAACAGACAAAAACAAGTATAATGATTAGAGATTGGACAGGTTGTCGTCTGAATTGGGGAGATAATATGTACAACTAAAAAAGGCTAAATTGTAAGACAAAACAGGAAACATACACAGATTTAGAAAGCAATGGATCACACAAGCAGGCCTATTCTGTTTACAGGGAAATAGATTAATCCCTCCAATGGATGACAGTAGGTAGGGGCAAAAGCGTAGACGTATAGCTGACACCATGGAAACTCAACAGATCTTTAATTCTCAATATGCAACCTCAATATTCATGGAATTCGAAGGTATTTGGGCCAATTTCAATGTCACAGTTCAGAGCTGGAGAATGAAAAGGCTTCTGTGCTCAATGTACAGAGCTGAGTTTGTTCTGTTTTTGCTTTTTGGCACAAAAATGTTTTCACACAAACTATATTCTAAATGTAGTTCTCAAATGATTATTTCCTTTATTAGGGGAAAAAAAGCTTTCCAAAGCAAACTGGTCCAATATAAACCTGGCTTCAGACATTGAAACAAGTTTAATTTTATTAGCCTGATTAAAGGTTGACCTGTAGAATCAAGAATCACTTGAACAGAACCTGTCTGACTATGTGAAACAGGCTAAAAGGCCTGAACAACAACACATCATGCCCTTAATCGAATTAAATTCAAAAACAGATAAAAAGAGAGCCACTGTCATTCATTAGGGTGGGAAGGGTTACCTAGCTGTTTCTGTGACTTTGGGACGCCAGTAACGCAGAGTGGGAGCCATAGTGATCATCTGGGGCTGCTTAGCTGCTTCCGGACCTGGATGACTTTCTGCAATTGAGAAGCATGACTTCTGCTCTGTAGCAGAAACTCCTGAAGGAGGATGTCTAGCCATCAGTTTGTGACATTAAGCCCAATGGCTATTTGTTTTAAAAAAGCACTGCTGTAGTTTTGTCTCCTATATATATATATAGACTGAGGTGGATTTTCCTCCAACAGGAATGCTAGGCACTCCCAGCCCCAGCCTAAAGATTACCGATGTAATGGGAGAACGTTAATGGGGGCCCCGGAAGGAAGCAAGGTAGAAAGGGAAGAAGGAAGGAAGCTGCCAACTTGCAGCCAATTTTAGGCACTCTGCATCTCAGATGAAACGCTGTAAAAGGCAGAGGGGAGGCATGGAGAGGCGGGAAACTTCTCTGCGTCTCACTTTCTCGACTCCGAGCATCATGTCTTTCTAACCATCATTACGCCCTTCATCTGGAGTGAGGGAGTCTCACAGCTCTTTGATTGCCTGCATCATTTCTCCCTCTCTTCCTGTTACCAGCCCTATATCCTTCCAGCTTTCTCAATCTCCCTTTTCCCCAACTCTTTCATTCTCACCTCCCTCCTCGTCTGAAAGTACCTGGGTAAATAAACAGTGTTGTGTAGGATGCTAATTAGAGCAGGTTCGGGGACATGACGAGCCCTGGGACAGAAAAACAGCAAAGGTGGGGAGGAGAACATATGAGATTGAGGGGGTGGGGTGAGAGGAAAGTGCCCCACGGGGCAACGCAACACAGATGCAAACAAGTTAACTTAGCGGTGAAGGACAGACAAGAGTGGTTCTGGTCTCTTCTGATGACTTCAGAACACAGGGAGCACCATACTAGTACAGAAGACTAAGCAGGGCGATAAGGGAAGGCAGAACATCCTTAAAGACGCTGGCTCCTGGAGACATGGAGCAAGATCCAAACATTATGCAGATGATACCAACAACAGTTCTTCTGTTGAGGTGACGCCTGGGCTTCTAAAAGCAGGTCAAGGCAAACCAACTTGTTCCTAATGAACATAAAATGACCTCTGCTAGTGGAATTAGGTTGTGGATAAACAGGTGACACAGAGGAAAGATGAGCAGAAACAAGAATGCTCAGACTTGGTGGTAACTTTAACAAAACTGTGAAAGACTTATCCACTAGAATATGTACATGTCACCCATTTGGACAAAGAAATCAGAGTGGTCATCAGTAACAGAAAAATAATGCAAATATGTTACATGTTTACAAGAACTCAGCTGAAAGTAGTTTTATCTGTAAACCAGCCTGGAAAAAACCGCTGAACAAAAAAAAAAAAAACAGACAGCAGGGCAGGAAGACATTTTCTTTAGTGTATTGCTGGGAAACATCTGACCCTAGCATTCATGAGGATGTCATGCAACCACTTGTACTGCATGTCTAAAAGTTTTTCTTTTTCATACAACACTTTCAAACTGGACCCAATGAGCCTTTGTTGCTGAATAGTGTCAAGAAAGCACCTTGCTCAAAAAAGACTGAAGTTTAGCCGTGGCTGATACAACTCTGGCCTGGCAATGGAAGATAATCACTCCTACCACATACAAGTTACAGTATTTAAAGAAATGTTTAAGTAGCAAAAGTGTTTGCTTGGTCCTCTAAAGAGGATCCCCAGAGAAACTGGGGATGTGCGTTTCAACACAAAATAGTCATATAATGGCTTTCATTATTAAAATCATTTTGGCAGTCCTACACATTTTCCATCATGTTTACCAGTAGCATCAACATATTATTGGGTTAACTAAAGGCAACACATAAGGTTTTTTCATCATTTATTAAATTCTATAATCAAGCATCTGGTAGGTCATTAAAACAACAGCGAATACAATCTGGCAGGATTGAAGTCAGCCCTGAACAGCAAGGATCACTGAGGCTGCTGTTACATTTAATAGACTTTAAAAGTGGCGTTATCTGCTTCTTTTATAGTCAGCAGTGTTAATAAGAACAAAGATTACAACTAGTTCTTTAACCAGAAGACAATGGGAACAGATTATGCAAACAATCTGAAAAGTAGCATAGACGTTTTCATGATTAAAAGGCATCACAGATTAGGGCCTGAGTTGGCATGGCAGGGTTAGGAGAAATGTTACTATTACAAGAACTTGCATAAGCTTTAATCTTATGTTAAATCAGATAAAAACATGATAGACAAGAGAGCAGGAGGTAGGAAGGATCAGTTCATATCCAAGGCTGGGGACAAAGCGGAAACTGGGATTGCTGGATAGACAAGCTATTTTTATAATGAGGTCAATCTGAGCTGTGGGACTTTATTCTCTTGAGAAACACACACAGAAACAGTGGTGAAGAATCGCTCCTGCTGAGAGGGGCTGCCTCTGTCCACAGGAGGAAGATGTCAGAGAAAGCATGTGAAGGAATTTGTCTAGAACCTTACTGATCAGTAGGTTTTCTTTTTTCTGTTGACAAAAAAAAAATGCAGACTGATTTAAGAAAATTTTGGATTTCCCACATATTTATTCTTACAAAGTTTCTACTTAAAACCAAAAAAAACTAGATAAAAATATTGCTTTATATGTGACTGAATTTTACAGTGTTCTCTTTAGATCTTATGGAGATTTACAATTCATGCCCTTCGGTCCGTCAACAGGACAACAAATCCAGTATGGAAGATTGATATAAACAATAAGTAACCTTAAGTAACCCAAGTAACTTAAGTAACGTTAGTCTTTAACAACTCCAAGCATGTTAACCAAAACATTTACCAGTTGAAAGACTCCTCCGTCCTCAGCGGCTCCCCTGGCCCTTCTCTTTCTGGGTGGGGTCCTGGTAGTGGTCCTGTCCCCCACTCACCACTCTCCCTCTGCCAACACAAAACAACAACGTTAGCAACAGTTGTGAACAAATAAATAAATCAAAAAAACAGTTTTTTGCGCAAGTGACCGGAATGAAACCTTGAACCGTAAATGTGCAATACACTGCCAGTCAAAAGTTTGGACACACTTTCCCATAGCTTCAAAAGAAATTTACATTTTTACCAAAGATCCGTCATCTAGAACCCAATGAATAAAACCACAATTGTAAAATACAGCTTTTAGTTTCTTTTTGTAGCTAAAACAGGCCATAGTAAAAGGCTGAAGCTAATCGAAACTGTTAGCTTCACTCTTAATTGGAGCTGTTGCTTGGCGCTAAGGAAACTAGCCTGTGTTAGCCACAGCAGCTAGCCGGAGGTAATGTATCAATATACTGGAAATCTGGGAACTTGTGCCTTTGAGTTGACTGTTGGAGGTGCTAACAAGGCAGTACAGCACACTTAATTAATCACAGTCTTATTTTAGCTTCACAAAACAAAAATTATGAACCTCTGCAAACTACAGTATATTCTACAGCTTTCTTTGTGCTTTGTTAGGTTTACTATGCTTGCACTTTTGCTGAATCTCGTGATGCATTGAAGGTAACGTGTAACATCAGTATATTATGATCCATTTAAGCCTTTGTTCCCAGAGATGTATTTTACACAGACTAATTAAAAAAAGAAAAAACAAAGCTTGTTTTTAAGGTGAAAGAAAAGTCAATAGCTAGCGAGCCGCCTAAACATTTTGTTAGCATGTTAAGTGGCTAAGCTTTGGTTGACATGACCAAATATGAAGAGATGACAAAAAGGAGTAAAAATAGTGACTAATAGATGATACTTTCTACACCTAAAACATTGACCTTTTGAAAAGAGTTTAACTCACATTTAATATTAAATATGTAAAAATAGAAACATTGTTGCAATTCAGGGCTTGTAGCTGACATATTTTATCCCATTTCTCTTATACTGGACTGTGATATGTTGGAAGGTAACAAAAAATGCACATTCACACTGGTTTCTGTGTGAAATTACCCTAAGATTCTTTGTTAAAAAGTGGAAAAAAAAGTTTATTTTTCAAGCGTTTTTATTCAATGTTTTTTGTGCAAACATCAGAGGTAACTCACTGATTAGTCAAATTTACAGACCTGCTCACAGGCGACAAGCTATCTCATACATTTCAGGAAGCATTTTTAGATTGGTGAGGGGCTCTAATCTTACCTGAGCTCATTGAAGGCATGATGTATTAACCCTGAGAATACAGAAGGCAGCAGCGATGTGGTTTACACACTGGCTCAGCTATGCATGGCCTGTTTTGAGAGTGCAGGCACTTGGAGATGCACAGAACAAACTCTCCGTTGCAACCCCTTACTTGCTCTACATGCCTGTCGCTTTGGCCCTCAATTAAGCTGAGTGAGAGCTCGTTTAGCCAACAGTGTCTTTGTAGTTGGGGACGCATGTTGCCCACTCAGTCACATTCAGCCATATTAAATAAATAAGGAGCGCTCTTTTGTGTAAATTATTCATTTAACACGCCTTATCCTCTTCCAACAACCTTGTTAGAGCAACTCTGGAGTGGACGGGGGGTGGCAAAGGAGGGGGAGCAGAGACGAAGAGGCAGACACCGTGGTTCGTGTGCGACTCAGCAGAACCTGTGGTGCATCCTTAAGCCCTCTTGGCGTTCAGTTGTGGGAGGGCTAATTCGTCCTGACACCTGTGTTTCAGGCAGAAAAGAGCTGCATACACACAGCTGTATATTTGTTCACATGAACACACTCTTTGGAATACAGAGAAAACTTAAAGAGCACAGGAAAGGAAATTTTTAGTGCATATTCATAGAACAATCGTTCTAGTTGTCTGGATAAATTATTGAGAAATGGAGGTTCAGGCCATGTGATGCGTTTTTTTTCTGATCCACAAATTCAAATGAGAAAACACAGCAAGCCATCCACTTTAAAGATGCTCATAATAACAAGGCACAAGGTGGGAACAAATGGGAAACATTCATCTCCTGCTTAAATTAACAAGTATTAGCTTCCTGGTTAAATGCAGAACACGACAGGGCAGTTTATGCCAGATCCTGCTCATGGCATGGCTAAAATGAATGCATTTCTACACATATTTGAGGAGTATTACCATAGTGCACATACACACATCACACCTAAACTGCCCTCAAAGAAAGCTCAACCTATAATACTCCATGACTCTAATAAAGCTGAAAAATAGACTTCAAAGTAGAATAAGTACAAGTCTGTCTGTATATGCAGGTATTAAAAGTAAGGGCAATCTTTCATACTTTAGCTTGGAGGCTAAAGTACAGTTTACCATGAATCGCAAACTAACCCCCACTGTTAACTTTAGTAGGACGTATACAAGTAGCCCCAGAAAGTGCCCAGCTCTCTTGGTCTGACTGATGGGTTCAGCCGCTGAGCGGGAGGTTGTTATGTGAACCCTGACAGGATCCATTAACCGTATCTACTGTCTCAATTGGAGTTAGCAGGCCTTGGCCCAGGCAGAGGCCAGCCAGGTCCTGGTACAACAGGGTCAGTGTGTGCTTGAGGTCATGCATGTGCTAAAGGTTAGTCAGCAGACACTTTGTAAAAAAGAAAATCACACACTGCAGCCACTGTACGCTAAAGAGATGCTGAAACCAAATGCACAATGTCATTTGCAGCCTATTTGGATACTCAGTCAGATCCATACAATTCCCTGTTTGCGTTGGTCAATAAACTATTTCTGCTGTGCTGTATTTCTGTAATATCTATATTTTGTTTATACCAATTATTAGCACAACTACCACGGTTAGGCTCACTGTAAACATCAGTGGATTCCGTAGAGAGTGTAGGTCTTTACCAGAACTTTAACATTTCCAAAAGGTTACCAATTTTTAAATCCAGCATGTAATCCAGACAGAGGTTGATAGCTCAAAACAAACCAGACCAACTTTGCTGAAATACATTCAGCCTTCCAGTTATCTACTGAATTGGAATCAACATCCTATGGCAGATGGCTTCTGTTTGTGCCCAAAAAAATGCTGGTACAAAACAACCAAAACTGCAATAGGATGAAATGATGGCTGAACAGCTGACATGTCACCCTGAAGAATATACAGTTTTCCTTGAAAATGTTTTTTTTTTTTTTCCTGCAATACCAACTTCCACATTGAAGAGTGTTGGCAGGTTATATCTAGAAGTTATACAATTAAAGTTATTAACTCCCTGTCTCTTTTTGTCATTTGTGTCTGGAGACCTTCAGCTTGTGTTTTGACGGACTGTTGGATGCTCTGGAAACTGTCTGTAACACATCTATTGGCTCCTGTTGCCCTCATTTAAGATTTCTGATGTTGGTTCCAGACCTGCCAGTAAATCATATTGTTTACATACCCATGTCTGGTAGACCTAGCAACCAACGATGTCCAAATCTGACTATAGCTTCTGGGTGTGTAACATTTCTGTTAGTAAGTGAATGAAAAGCTTATTTTGTCAACTTTCAGGCTGCTTTATTTGATGAAATATAAGGTTTAACTTAACGACATCATTTGGCTTACTGAGGCTTCCTGCAGGTTTTTAAGGTGTCCCCTCCCCTACCACTACTCCTCCCCTTTGCAGTTAGTCACAACGTAGTGATGTTGGTGATTACACATGATTAAGGCTTTCCATTTCAACAAGCCTGATGTTGACACAAAGTCTGATATGGCATACAGTATAAAGCGCAGCTAGCGGTCTGAGCCCGACATTTTGCTTGAGGATTTGAGAGTTTGTCTTGGTGGGCAAATGATTATCGATGCTGGTTTTATAGGCACTCAAAATTACCTTTCCTAAATGTTTCCCTATGCAAAATTAATATGTGAATTCAGCTCTAAATCTGTTGTTCGGGCTGTATTTAAAAGTTTTGTTAGTATGGCAACTAATGTGATTGATACTATTTTAAGATCTTCTTTCCGTACACGTTACTTTTTTGTTCTTTGGGCGTCAATCTATCTTAAGTCCCATCTGGGATTTACTTACTTCAGCCTCCCAGTAATAAGTCAGTTCTGCTATTGGTATGAGTGTTGGTAATGCCAAGTCCTTAACATTACCTTACAAATGGGCTGATTTTCCTTATTTCTTTTATTTCTTGGCAGACAGTGAGGGACTAAAGTATGAAGTGTTCCACAGTTGCAGCACTGCAGCCTAAATTAGCCTAGACCACATGAAAAGCTCTCATCTATTCCAAGCCAGGGCAGGAAAATTACAGCCCTGCTTACTCTACTCTAGCATTAAACCTCAATTAGTGCACAAGCACACCGATGATGTCATCATCGAGGGACCCAAAGGGCCTGGAAATTCAGGGTGCTTTTCTGTACAGCAGCCGAAACAAGAAACCGAGCAGCCTAGAACTTCTAAGTTCTTTCTCTAAGCAGCTGAGAAAGTCTGCGCTTTCGGCAAGAAAGGAAGGGAGACTCAAGTGATAAGAGCTGAAAAAACACTGGCAGGAGAAACCTGAAGCCTGGTTTGGCTAAATTTACCTGGAATTTTAATCCTGACTCTTGACAGGATTTTTTTTCCCCAAGAGATGAGAGGTCAGTGAGGTAGGACAAGAAAAACTTTGGTGTGACCTGTGGTGACCTGGCAGTAGACAGAGGAGGGGGAGGACGAGGGGCAGGAGGGTGACAAGACCTGACTCCAATCCAAACACTGAGGGAGACTTTCTGCTGCCCTAACCTGACCTCTGCGAGCCACCTTAATCACACAGAATCATAATATACGGGGCATTTCAATCACTGAAACAAACATTTTATTAAATTTCCTTATTAAAAGCAAACATTCATCATCTTTAAAATGGGATAAAATAGAAAATATCCCTCTGTGGTCTGGCCTGGTTATGATAAAAAAAAATCTGCACCTCACACTTATCTCTCTGAACTCAACAGACCAACCAGTGAAAGCAGAATAGCAACACAACAAGTGAAAGGAAACTGGTTAAAATATGTAAAAAGGTTATTTTTAACTCAAGTTGACTTAAGAAATCTTTGACTGAAAAAACAATCTGAATGTCACACTGTTCAGGGTTCTGACCCTGACCACAGCCAAAGAGCTACAGACCTACATTAAAGCATATGCACCCCAACAAAGTAGGGGGTTCTCCAACCTTATGTTAGATAAAAAGGTCAAAGGTCTTGAAGAAATAGGAATGAGCATGTCCTTTTATTATATTTGCATACAAGCGAAAGCAATTATGCTTTATGTGAACATTTGTTTCTTCGAGACAATAAGCTGTTGTAGTTACAGAATTTAATTTGCTAAATGCCTGAATAAGTATGTATTTGTCTTTTATTTATTACTTTCTTTACATAAGCTGAGATTACAACACGTAAAAAAAAAAAAAGGTCTTTGTGTGTATTTGCAACCTGTAATCTGGCTTTTTAATTTGCCGTTTCATTGTTCACAGTCACTCTCTAACCAGGTTCAGCAACATCTTCACAAAGTGTTTAGCTTTGGTTCTAAAACACATATTTAGCTCCAAAATGGGTTCATCTGCAGGACATGGAAGCCTTCCTGAACGGCACGATGACTGAACATTCCCAAGGTGTTTGGTATTTTTATACACTTGCTTGGACAGATGGACGTGACATTTTCTGCCATTAGACAAAACCCAAAGCAGAACCAGACATGTGGAGGTCCACAATTCTGCACACAGGGAACCAGTGTGTTTAAGGTGTTCCACAAGTGCATCTCCATTGAAGTCAAATGTTGTGAATAAACTGGTTGGAGAATTACAAAGCCATGAAAAAACCGTCTGGGCCTTTCCAAATTGAATAAAAGGCATAAAAACCTTAGTGACGCCAAAGAAAATAACACAAAATCTAACAAATGTTTTCCCTCTCACTAGCAAATAAAGCTTTAATATCAGACAGTGGAAAAAAGTTGCTGTAAATATTTGGCAAACAGGAGCATATTACATACTTAATAATACTTGAAGAAAATATTTTTTTACTAAGTGTCCAGCTCTGAACCAGATCATCCTCATCTATACCTTATATCAAAGGTCATCATTAACAATTTTCAGAAACTTACAGAACATCTTTACAAAGGAAGTGTCTACGAGTCAAACAGAAGTAAAGGAAAGATGCTTTTGCCAGAACTGACAACAAGGGCTGGAAAGTTGACCGTGTGATTTCAAGTCGTTGAGCTATCTGAGTTTATAGCCTTGGAAAGCAAATTAAAGAGAAACATAAGAAATGATTGCAAAAAGTCACGAACATGAGACCTGGCTTGTTATGAAAGAAATTTAAGATAGAACTGTGTTAGAAAATTGGACAAGCAGAACCAGAATGTTTTTGTAGTTGAAGGTACCCCCCTAACTACAGGGTCACTGTTCATGTTGTACAAGGAGAGGAATGACTTCAATGCTGCCCAGCAGGGGAATGCTTGCAGGCCCCACCTTGTACTTTTCTTCTCTTTGTAACAGAGACAGCCGTTCCTTACAGAGTGAATAATACATTGATGCTTCCAGCAACTTCCCACTAGTTGTTCAAGAGAGCTGCCTGAGGAGCATAGGTCCTTCTCAGTCTACCTTTACCTGGAGAGATAGATTGTTCTCGCATCTTCAAAGAGAAGTCAATCACGCCATAGGTTGTTAATACCACCCAGTGGGTTTACAAAACGACTCCTCCGCTCTCACAGGTGAAGAGAAAAGGGGATGGGGCCCAGATTTCTCAGAAAGTAGAGCAGATTTTTTTTTTTTTAAGAGCCGAGATCCAACAAAAACCTTGAGCAGGGGTGGAGGCAGTGACGGGGGTGGTTGAGATCAAAAGCCTGCGAGTTCCTGGCGAGCGGACCCAATCAGCCATGAGGGCCAAGGAGAGGAGGAGAGACAAGCACTTCCCTTTTAAATTGATCCCACTGAGACCCTCAAGGTTCCCCTCGCAGGACTCGCAGAAAAGCGATAAAGATCTAACCCCATGGATCTGACGAGGAACTGGGAGGGGAGACAGAGAAGAAGAAAGATAATTTTGAGGGAAAAGATGGAGAAAAGAAAGGAACAGTGGGGGAGAACAGAAAGGTGGGCTCTTTCTCTGAGGGAACATCCAGGCACTGATGTGTGCCAGCACAGAGCCAGACTCACACAGGGAGAAACAGTGCTGTCAGGAATCAAAGCTACATTACACATCTGATGATGTCCTTGTCCAATCAAATACAAGTGGATCTCTATTGGAACCAGGTCCTGGCTGCTGAACGTTTCAAACTGGCCAGGGATCTGACTCTGGACAAGGCTGATGTTCTTATCCACATCAAGCTGGGGGCCTCCAGGGACCAAACGCTATCAGGGCAACCAGAGACCCCCAATCTTGGCAGCAGCACAGCAAACCTGCCTGGTTGTCAGCACAAAAAACAATAAGGTGGAGTGGGCAGCTGGCATGAAAATACATGTATTCCTTTTCTGTCTATTATTATCATCATGCACCCAGCTACAGAGATACATGTTGGACATGATGACTTCCTGCTAACAGGAAAACCATGTCCACACATTAAAGGGAAGATTCAGGAGCTTAGGTTGAGCTCTGAATATAAAAGACAGGAAAAATACATCTAATACCATTCATTTTGATACTTGGAATTACCTCTAATAGTTTGTTCATCGCTGAATTAAATACACTTCTCTAACACTGTGGAAACAACTAGTGGAAATGCACTGGCTGTGAAGCTCTTAGGGGATGAATAAGGGATAATGAGGCTCATCAGCAATATGGCATGAAAGGTCTTATGAAATCTACTCTAGGATTAATTTGGGAATAAAAACAAGTCCTGGTCAAAAACCTCTCCAAGGTTTGTATACAGTACTACTGACAACCAGCGGGATAGCAGCCAGAGAAACTTTAAGACTAGATAGGGACTAATGTTTTTCCAGGTGGAACATAGAATTGATGACCTGGGTTTTAAAGTTGGTGTTCGGCTGAGTCAGAGTATCCCCAAAACTCTGGCTGTTGTAGAGTGTTTTCAGTCTGGAGTCTGTATTAGGGATTGATTAGGTGGACTTTAAATTTTCTTTATGATTTGTGTGGTATTAACTGCAACAACGATAGAAGTGACAATTTATTAAACAGTGCAACTGTACAGTTAAACAGCAATACTGGAAATCAATTGCATTTTTAACTGCTTTAGTAGCAGTTATTGTTGCTCTGATGCAATCAACAGTAGAAAGATCTAGTTATGACCAAGTAACAATCCCAAACAAATTGTTAGTCTCTGAGATTTGCAAACAATTACAATTAGAGTCAATCAATATCACAAGAAATCATAAATTCCTATCAGGATGCACGAGTAATGTGAAGGCTGGCCGTGGTCCGACCTAACAGACAAGCTGCTGCAGCTCAAACTGCTAAAGAGGTTCATGTTGGTTCTGACAGAAGGGTGTCAGAACACACAGTACACTGTGGTTTGTGGCACATGGAGCGGCACGCTCGCAGATCAGTCTGGATACCCATCCTGGTCCTGTTCGGTGTTTTAAAGTACTTTATAAATAAAATGGATTGGATAGTAGCCTGCCAGATCAGTGTGATTTTCCTGTTTCTTACACTTCAGCTACCAGGATAGAATATTTTTAAATCACATCACCAGTCTGTGGCTCTTGATGTTATGGCTGATAAGCTATAAAAACAATCCTAAGAGTCAGTAATAGAGCCAAAAGTTTAGAGGCTGCCTCATAATCTGTATTTTATCACAATTTAGCCTGTACAATATTATGAAAACATGACATTATGATCTCATTGTTAAATGTTGCCATGACAACAATTATTGTGATTAATCTGTATTTCCTCTGTACTCTCTTTTCCATGATCACAATGTTTTTAGAGTATTGGACACCAATATCTATTTTAGGTGTGGGCAGAGAGGACAGAGAAAGTCCATCCCAGCGACCAAACATATGACAGGCAAGCAGAAATTTAACCCACTGCATATGAAATGGTATATTCTCCCAAATGTTGCATCCAAGCAGTCCTTTGAGATTGTGACATTGCACTTGCTGATATTGTAATGAAGATTGAGTATACATTGTGAAGCTCTAACCTTAATGAAAACACAGGATAAATTCAATGAAAATCAATACTTTACTGTAATCTATCAGTAATGTGTGCATGCATGTATTTAACTTCCCAACAAGCACTTACAGCAAAAACCAGATGACTCAACAACAGAAGGAAACCTTTCAAATCTATTAAAAATGGCTGTACTTCAACATAGGCTGATATGGTTCAATTTAAAATTACTCAGTGAATGATAAACACCAAAATACAGACTCTGTCCCAGAAGGTAATCATAGTGATGCTTTAAGTTACACTCAGAGGAGTAAGACTCTAACTCTGAATATCAGGATATTAAAGCATCCACTGCTGGGAGATCATGTTTGTTATGGAAATTGTTCAACAAAATCATACACTTTGGAGAAGGGTTCAACCCTCTAAGACAACCTCTGGTGTCTTCATTTTCATGACAGTGGTTCACAGCATCAGGTCAAAAACAAAAAGCAAAAATACTAAGACATCTGAAGGAGGCTAACATTGCAAGTGGTGCACACCTTCAACTTTATGGCTTTCTGAACAGCTATTAACACTTTTACCTTCAGATGTGATGGCACACAGATGGACTTGTTCATTATGAGCATGCTGAGCTTGTTAGTTAGTGCTAAGGCAGGAGACAGGTGGGAGGTGAAATCAGGCCAACCTGCTACATCAAAAACAGCCGATGCGCACTAAAACTCAGACGCTGGAAAACAGCAAGAGGAATTTCTTCTACAAAAAGCGGCCGAATCACCAGCTTTGTCCTCAAGCTTCCTGATCTGCGCGACCGATCATATAAAACTGGTCACAGCCAAAGTGCCTGATAATCATTTCTGAGTTGTGTCACTGCGGCAGGCTACACCTAACCAACCCCTCTGTGATGAATTGCCTGCACCGAGCAGGAATCCCTTACAGCCTCATAAATAAGCAAATCTCTACTAATATTATTAACTCGCCCCGAGGCTTACGCTAACCCCTCATCCATGGGAACCACTTTCTCTCCCTGTGACAAATGCCTTGAAATCAAGAAACAATCCTGCATCAGAATTTGACAGTTTTTATAGCCAGCTCTCCAGACAGATCCATTTATTTAATTAGCTGAATAAGAACTGGCAGGAAAAGCGAAACCAGACTTACGTGACCGTGGCTCAGTTGCCACAGGTAACCTTTTAGGTGGGGGGGTGTAGCAAATTGATTGCTGAGAGAAGACTCATCATGAGAGCTAATTTTGAGAAGCAGAACAAAGTGTTGTGCAGGCAAAAAAAAAGAGAACCTCTTTTTATAACAGAAAGAAACAGGAGATCAGGGTGTAAGTGGAATAAAGAGCAGAAAAAGAATCAATTTCAGGGTTTAAAAAGCTGACAAACACAGTTCACTTTTTCTTTTTCCTCTTTCCGTTCATCTTGTGACAGAGCAGCCCACTGCTTTAAAGATACAAATGAGAGATTTTCAGTGAACTCCCTTGAGTCAGCTACTTTAAAATCTGCTTAAGCCCACACACGGCAGGTTGTTTCACTTTTGATCTTTCTCTGTGGTTCGTAGGATAACCTAAATGTTCTCCATGATGGGTTAGATACCACTGGGTAGCACGAAGCATAGAATCTAACACCCAACTCGTTATATCAAACCCAAAGTGGCTTCACGTGTTAAATAAACAATCACAAAGGAACAGATAAGCCTGGCTAGCCTAAATTTAGAACTACAATAAGTCTCTTTGACATGAAACCCTTTGTTTTCAAATGTGATGGAGCTCAATGCAGCAAGCATACGCTGCACAATCTGTATGTTTAACTAGAGCAGGCTGTTAGGAGCTCAAATTAGAGCGGAAATGCTGAAGAAGACGACGACACTGCAATCATGCGCAGAATGGATCCAGTTCTACTTAGATGGTGCAGCATATTTTCCCACTTCGGAAAGTTTTTCCTCTATGCTGCTGCAACATTTAAAATACACCCAATCAGCCAATATTAAAGATGTGCCCAGAGGTGAGATGGATGATTTCTGAAGGTACCGGTCATGTTAGAAAAGGAACTGACTGCCACAGGATGTCAATTGGTACCCACCCTGGGGACAATACGGACAAACTTGGCAGTAGTAGCTAATTGATCAAGAGCCAACTTCAGCCGATAATAGGAAGGCGGAATATGAAACGTTGCTCTGTTTTACATACAGCAATTTTTCTAAACTCACTTCCTAGTTCTGTTGCACTTTCTAGATTAAACAATGTCTGCATCTCATCAACATTTCTGTTCAAGATGTGTTTTTGGCTTTATTATTTAGCTGAACCCTGATACAATTTTGTACACCAGTGGTCCTCAGCCGTGTTCCACAGGACAGGACAATAGCCCTGCGGCTCCAGCCTTATTCCAATAACTGCATGACCTCCTCAACAAGTTACCAAGTTCTAAAGAAGCCCATTGATAACCTATTAATTTAAATCCAGTGCAAGGCAACAGGGAATCTACTGAGGCATGCAGATCAGCAGACCCTGAGGAACATGGTTGGGGACCACAGCTGTGCAATACATGTTCTGTTCTTATTCATAGAGAACAATGTAGGAAATGCCAACCTGCTCCAAAATAAAATACAATACAGTGTCAGATACATCTCTTCTTGTAGTTATGTCGTGCTGCACACTTCCTATTATTTCCAAGCTCAAAGTAACTGGTAGAATGCAGGCTGCATCACCCCTCTGCTATTAATGTGCCACCTCTCAATATTAACCTATTACAGTGTGACATCATCACCGATGGACCAACCTGGGGCATCACAGAAAAGACATTGGAATCCCTCTTTCCCCCAGCATGCCATTGGGAACCATGTCAGGAAGGAAACGCAAACCAACTAGTTCATTTGACCATCCCCTCGCCATAAAGACCTCACCCTCTGACCCGGGTCATTATGTGCCCTCCGCTTTACCGAGGCAAGTCTTAGGACAGGAACCACAGAGGAAACAGTGTAAGTTGACTCGGACAGTAATTCATGCTGGGTGGTGAGACGGGCTCATAAGGGTGGAGGCGCTGGTGCTTTAAGTATGGTGAAGCCCACATGGTGGAGCTAAACTGGCTGTAGGAGGGATTTATTAGTCATAAGAGACTGCTCAGTGAGCAACCTTACAATGTCACTTACAGACGATGCTGCCAAGACATTTCACATTAGCAATATCAAATATTCTATTAATACACTGCAGCAGACAGAAATACTGGACGCTTCAGTCCAATCCGCTTAGAGAATATCTGGGAATATATGAGGAGGAAGCATAATGTTGTAATTTGTCTTGTCAGCGGAGCCCTCTGACAGCTCCATTGATGCCGACATCCCCGTAACACGAGGTTAGTGGGTGTTTGGCCTCCCCTCCAGTCGTTTGTGAGCTGCAGAGCCTGGAAATGATTAGGCCTGGGAGGGCAATTAGCATGATCATCGCTGGGCTAAAAATAATCCATGTAGGCCCAGCTCTGCTCCAGGGTCACATCCACATGCCAGCCTCCACACAGATATGTTAGCACAACCCGGATCCCGCCTTCTTAATGACCGATGCGGACCCTGTACTGACTCAGACGAGAGAACATAACTCAGCTGTCGATCAGATGTCAAAAGGTGGGGAAGTACGTGACTGAGTAGGAGTTGTGTTAGCCAGAAAGAAGGAGAGGTTCTGCTTTTCCACAATCAAACCTTCAGGTCAAATCACAAGAAAACACCATCCTAAGTGAACCATGGTTGGGAAAATATGCTTTCCCACAGTCTTGCAACAACTAAATGGAATGCAACAAAAGAATACTTTCCAATCACACAGCTCCATGCTCCTCCAAGTACCCTTTTCTCCCACCCCCCTGTGAGGAAAAAGAAAAAAATAAGATTTTATCCTTAAAAAACGGAGGTTCGCCCACTCATTCACCTGGGACGGGTCTTGGATGGAGGAGGCAAGCTAAAAGGTTATAGGAGCCTGGGAATGTTTAACATCAAGAAAGCAATCAGAATGTTGCTGGCGCACTGGGAATTACACAGGAAACATGGAGAGTAACCCCTTCCAGAATGAGACGGGAACAAAGAGGAAGCGATATGGCTAATGTGATGGAGTCGTACTGTAACCTAAAAGGGAGCATTTAAGACGGGATATTTACACTGCTAATTTCAGAGAGGACTAAAGAAGACTTCTGAAGCTTCACTTCTCTTGAACATCAACATCCACAAAACCAACGGTTCAAACATGATACAAGAAAAGCAGTGGAAACAGGCTGACACAGACCTTTTTCAGTTTCTCTATCACTGACTTGACATGTCTCCCTGTAGAGTTTACTTCGTAGAGATGAAAAATATGATGTAATGTTCGGCCACTAAACCTGGCTCTGAACAAACTGAAGAAGACAGCCCTGTTTGGATCATGTCAGTTTAACACGATTTGATTCATTTTTCTAATACAATAGAGCATCATCTCAATGGGGGCAGGATCGTTAATAGCAAGGTGCCCCCAATGTCCGAAGTGATGTGATTTATAGAGACACAAACGCAACAGCAGCTTAGACTGCTGCTCCGTTTGTAGGTGTTGTCAGACTCAGAGTGAAAGAAGAGAGACGGAGAAGGTTCTGGGCAGCAAGACCCGAACCACTGTGGATAAATACAGGAGAGAGAGGAAAGACATGCTGTATTAAATGGAAGGATACAAACTAGAGGGCGTGTGAGGGTAAGCAAACGCTGCCTAATGCTAGCTTGCTATAATAGTGCTATATACTCAATAAGCCCAGCGTAAAACGATTTAACGGTTGGAGATGTTAGTAACTAATAAATGCTGTGACGCCACCCTCGACCCAATCAGTGACCGACAGTCTTCTGACGTTGCGTTTACAAGGCGACTCGGAACGGTTGGAACCATAGGCAAGCAGGCACTGAAAGTAGTATCAGTTCCACTTAACCGTAACCAATGGAAAGCCGAAAAAGCGAGTCAAACCGTAGCGAACTAGTTGGTACTAGTGGAAAAGGGGCGATAGAAAATCAAATCAAAAGCTTTTTGGCTCAGCTCTGATTTCAGCCAACGGACAGTTTCTTTCAGTAAATTCCTCACGTTAAAATGTGTCAAACAAATGCATCATGGACTCTGCTTCTGATGGAGTGGAGAAAGCTTTAACTCACTGTAATGCTGCCTTGCTCTTTGGAACAGATGTCCCCTCTGCTCACACACCACACTGATACCTGAAAGCGAAGGATGTGAATGCTTTAATTTGTCCTTTCATGAATGAGGGGATTTTCCTTTGATTGCCTATTTGAAAGTATAGTCAACTCCCCGTCCTTCTCTAAACAAAGATTTGAATCTTAATTGCTTCTGTGATTCACAGGGAGAAGTCCTGTTCTACCAGAAGTCCCTCTGTTTTGCTGACTGGGCTCCACACAAACACTTACATGCATTCTTCAAACTCTTGAAGCACAAATTCTTTAACTGTGGCACAGATTTTAAAGTCTGTCTTTGCCAACTTGAAAGCACTTTGAAGGTGAGACTTTCTTTCCTCCCCATGTCAAATGTCCAACCTCCTGATTGCTTAAAAAAAAAAACATGGAGTTTATATCAGACAAACACATTCCTCAGATTTATGTCCATCGTTTTCCAATGAAAAAAGGACAGCCAGTGCAACATCCTGCACGCACCACTCACGTGTAATAAATACAGCTCCCTCGCTTCGGGTGCCTCAACTTTGAGGATCAATGAGGCATTTAACTAATCACAGAAGAAGGCTGCAGGAATAAGAGGGGGTTGTCATAAGCAGTAGGTGCTAAGTGAGCCTGCTGGACAAACAATGATGCTTTCTGTTTGCCCTCAAGGCCTTGTCCAACAACCTAACGCAAGTTACTGTCCGTCAAAGTGGTTGGAACTTTTGCTCCAGCTCCATGGTGATTATATGCCACCTACAGCAGCTGGTATCTCAACAGGCAGCGCTGAACTTGAGGAATCGTGGGCGTTTTGGCAGGCACACTAGCTTGCGAACAGCAGGCTGGAAGAAAGGTCCAGATGAAGCAGCTGCTTGCCATTACTCCACAACAAGCCGCGCCCCCGTCCGAGCAGGAAATAGGCAATCATTTAGTACTGACAGGTACATGCTGAACTATTGCTATCTGTGCACTGAAACCAACCAAATAATGGATTACAACTGTGTAGTATTAGCCTTAAATCTCTCAAGAACCTGCGCCAAAGTTAGTCAGTTTCATACCTGTCAGAGTGGGAGTGTTTTTTTTATCTGTGTATGTGTGTAGCTAAGCCAAATACCTGACAACACTAGGGGCAAATGAAGAAACATCTTTCTCAAAAGGCACAAAATGCTTTTTTGGTTGTGAAAAGCAACAATTTAGAGGTCTCTTGTGGACTGTAGAGGGCTTAGAGCCAGGGTGTCATCCAGTTATCCAGGGCCGATGTCCTGCAAGGTCTGGATATGTCCAAAGTCCAACACACCACACAATTCTGATCGGTGCCTCTCTTCTAAACATATTTACTATACTTGGCTGTAAAAATACATATACTAAAAAACTATAAAAATGCTCTATTTGTCAATTAGTTCTATCAAAAGGCAAAAACCAATTAGCTAGTTAGTTTCAACCATCCTGCACATCCATCTTATTCAGAGCTTAAATACAGGTCCTTCTCAAAAAATTAGCATATTGTGATAAAGTTCATTATTTTCCATAATGTCATGATGAAAATTTAACATTCATATATTTTAGATTCATTGCACACTAACTGAAATATTTCAGGTCTTTTATTGTCTTAATACGGATGATTGTGGCATACAGCTCATGAAAACCCAAAATTCCTATCTCACAAAATTAGCATATTTCATCCGACCAATGAAAGAAAAGTGTTTTTAATACAAAAAACGTCAACCTTCAAATAATCATGTACAGTTATGCACTCAATACTTGGTCGGGAATCCTTTGGCAGAAATGACTGCTTCAATGCGGCGTGGCATGGAGGCAATCAGCCTGTGGCACTGCTGAGGTCTTATGGAGGCCCAGGATGCTTCGATAGCGGCCTTTAGCTCATCCAGAGTGTTGGGTCTTGAGTCTCTCAACGTTCTCTTCACAATATCCCACAGATTCTCTATAAGGTTCAGGTCAGGAGAGTTGGCAGGCCAATTGAGCACAGTGATACCATGGTCAGTAAACCATTTACCAGTGGTTTTGGCACTGTGAGCAGGTGCCAGGTCGTGCTGAAAAATGAAATCTTCATCTCCATAAAGCTTTTCAGCAGATGAAAGCATGAAGTGCTCCAAAATCTCCTGATAGCTAGCTGCATTGACCCTGCCCTTGATAAAACACAGTGGACCAACACCAGCAGCTGACACGGCACCCCAGACCATCACTGACTGTGGGTACTTGACACCGGACTTCTGGCATTTTGGCATTTCCTTCTCCCCAGTCTTCCTCCAGACTCTGGCACCTTGATTTCCGGATGACATGCAGAATTTGCTTTCATCCGAAAAAAGTACTTTGGACCACTGAGCAACAGTCCAGTGCTGCTTCTCTGTAGCCCAGGTCAGGCGCTTCTGCCGCTGTTTCTGGTTCAAAAGTGGCTTGACCTGGGGAATGCGGCACCTGTAGCCCATTTCCTGCACACGCCTGTGCACGGTGGCTCTGGATGTTTCTACTCCAGACTCAGTCCACTGCTTCCGCAGGTCCCCCAAGGTCTGGAATTGGCCCTTCTCCACAATCTTCCTCAGGGTCCAGTCACCTCTTCTCGTTGTGCAGCGTTTTCTGCCACACTTTTTCCTTCCCACAGACTTCCCACTGAGGTGCCTTGATACAGCACTCTGGGAACAGCCTATTCGTTCAGAAATTTCTTTCTGTGTCTTACCCTCTTGCTTGAGGGTGTCAATAGTGGCCTTCTGGACAGCAGTCAGGTCGGCAGTCTTACCCATGATTGGGGTTTTGAGTGATGAACCAGGCTGGGAGTTTTAAAGGCCTCAGGAATCTTTTGCAGGTGTTTAGAGTTAACTCGTTGATTCAGATTAGGTTCATAGCTCGTTTAGAGACCCTTTTAATGATATGCTAATTTTGTGAGATAGGAATTTTGGGTTTTCATGAGCTGTATGCCACAATCATCCATATTAAGACAATAAAAGACCAAACATATTTCAGTTAGTGTGCAATGAATCTAAAATATATGAATGTTAAATTTTCATCATGACATTATGGAAAATAATGAACTTTATCACAATATGCTAATATTTTGAGAAGGACCTGTAGTCCAATCAGTTCAGTTCTGTTCCGTTTGTTTATATTGGGCCAATTCACAACAAATATTGTCTCAAGGCACCTCACAAAAAAAGTTAATCCCATCATACAGACAGACTCAAAGCCAGACACATTCCAACTTGACCCTAGTTATCCAACAATGGAGTCAAGTTTAGTTTACTATTTAAACTTTTAAAGAAAAAATATTTTCTGAATATTCTTTTTTAAAATAAATAAATCTGATCTAGCATCAGCAATCCAAGGAGTTGCTTCCAGAGTTGTATTTGGGCCAAATAAAACCCTTCCGTACATAAAGGAGTAAACAAGCTGTCAGCTCTGTTCTATTTGCGACAGGCCCATCGGCCCTTGGGCTCCGGAGCCTACTGTCGCTCCACAACAGCTCTGTTCTCTGGCCTCGGCTGTCTCATTACTGTAAAACAAACCATAAGATGAGCAATATACAAGCCCCTGGGCCACAACCCAGAGCACCCTCCAATGGAAAGGATTAGCCCAGCCTGAACGGGACTTGCTGTGCGGCAAAACGCCGCCTTGCCTCAGACAGGACGGCTGCATGTCAAAGCTGAATAAATCTGAGGAGCTGAAGGCTTGCTGATAGTAGAGAGTGGGAGTTATGGCTCCACTAGAGTGCACAACAGGCTTAGGAAGAGATAGACGCTGTTGTTGCCTCTGGAAAACTTTGCTGACCACCACAAATTAGACATAAAGATCCAAAATCCTCATTTAATGTAGCTGTTTCTCTCAATGTGCCGTAATCAACTGGAGAAATTTCTGCAGGGTCATGCTTTGATTGAGCCGACAGAACCGGTCCCCTCTACTCTGGTAACATTTCGTGCAGGATGGGACAGCAGGGCCTCGCATCACTCACTTTTATGGAAACAGGGCAGTGGGAGGTTTAACACCATGTTTAACTCGTCAAAAACCCGACATTACATAACCATAAAGCGATGAGGTCCACAAATCAGAAGCTGGAGCGGCTGGACTTGTTGCGTTACTCGCAGCCATGCCAACAGTCTTATGTTTTTTGGTAGAAGAGAAACAACCACAGTTTTGAATGAAGCATCTCCTGTAAGTCTGGCATTTAAAACTGTATTGAGTGCTGCATTTTACTTTAATTCCACTAAACATTGAAATCACAGCCCTAAAATACCTCTGCCGGCCTCTTCACGTTACTTTCCAAGGAGCCTGTGCCATGGCTGGAGGGGCTCCACTGACCAGGGGCGTCTGTGGTTGAGCTCAGCCAGTCTGCAGGTTCTGAGAGGCGAGTGAGCGAGCGACCAGGCTCTGCTCCGCCCGACATGGATCACCCTCACCAGGGGAATGACTGAGTAATGGCAGGGTAACTCGATCCAGGGCTGGGAGAGAGTGGGAGCAACCCTGACGCCTAAATCATAGCTGTGGGATAGAGGGAGGGGAGACGCAAATGTGTCTGGAGGAGAAGATGCATGGAGAGATGAGAGTCTGAGGAGACAGTGAGCAGAGCAAGCACAGAAATGAACTTGGGCGGGGGGGTGGGGTTGGGTTGCAGAGAGGAGCGGTTGCTCAGACTATATGTTAAAACGGCAGCAAAAATGACAGGGGGGTGAAAGTGAACACCTCTCTGCTGTTTTTCGTGCACATGCCACCGCGTGCAAGGCTGGAGTGGGAGGAGACTCGGAGGAATGACAAAGCGTGGGTTTGGGTTTCAAATTCACTAGCCACCACCAAGAGAGCATAAACACATACACACAGACCCAAAATGACTTCTAGTTTCCCTGGTGTCTGCTGCTGATGGAAAAACTAAGGCTGCTAGGACTAAACACAACCTTCTATATGAAGGCCAAAGCATTTAACCAAAATGAAATCATCTAATACTTTATGACTTCTAGAGCAAAGGTTATATTTTACTTTTTATATATAGTCTCCAGGGGTGGCTCTAGAAACATTAGGTGGGGTGTCCATAGTTGAACTGTACAGCTGCCCCTGTGGATAAACCAAATCCCTTCTGCAGAAACGTGTTTTGGTGAGGTGATGCAAAGGACAGTGGCAGAAAGGTTTGGAGGAGTCAAAGTGAGGCTTTAAACCCAAGAACATGCTTCAAACCATCCAGCATGGTGGTGGTAGCATCATGCTGTGGGGCTATTTTCTTGCTCTGATGCAGTAGAGGAGGTGGATGGAATAATGAACCAAATTCTTGAACTGATAACACACACCAACCTTAAGATTAAGAACGGTCTTCTAAAACCCCGACCTTAAACCCAATAGACTAGTGGCAACTTGTGTCGCAAAACAAATCTAAAAAGAAAAAAGGAAATACCCTGCCAAGAAAAAAGGAGGGGAAATAGAAACAAGTTTCACTGACTACTGCAAACATGTATTTGTAAGTTCCTGTTCAAAGTAAACCACAGAAAGCCCCTGAATGCAAGATCCTTTAATAGGAGGGGGCAACTTCTTCATGACTGAAAGAGAACACAACTTCCAGTTTTTAAGGCTTTAATCACTCAGGTGGTGCTTTACAGGGAAACACAGAGTTCCCTGAAACTGCTGGGTGGAACCACCTCTGTTAGCTGGTCCGAGGTTAAAGTTCCTGCTCAAGAGCAAATAACCGAGACGTAAGGGTGAGGTCGTCTTTTCTTCATCAGATTTTAAAACTCTGACGCTTCATTTTGTCTGCAGATTTCTAACCTGTTGTAAAGCAGATCTTAAAGCTTCTAACTGGAGTCAAAGCTACAGTCTGCCCTCATCAAATCTCTTATGTTCCAGCCACACAACGACATTATAAACCTCAGACAAATGCTTTGCAGGAGGTGGAACACTGCCAGGAACAATGCTAATGCTCAACAGCCTAATATAATAACACACCTTCTCTGCCTCCAATCCCTGTAAAAGTCCGTCATTAGGCTTCACATGTAACTTTCATCAACTTTTCTTATACACGAGTGCAATAAGACCAACAATTTAGCAGAGAAAGAAACGTTCAGGCGACTATTACTGAACCACATCCTCCCTTTTCCATCCACAATATGTTCCACATTTATTATTCAAGCTGGAGATGCACTTTCCTTGTTCCTCACTCTGTTGCTCTTGATTTCTTTGGGCAACACATCACATAAATTCATCTGAAGCTTAAAAAATGGGCTAAACTGGCTTTTCAACTTTCATTTTGTCTGAAAGCTTTAGGTTTTCTTCCAAAAAGTCTGAAAAACCCCTTGATTTAGCCACTAGATAAGTGTTTTTAGGAAACGAAACCCATGCCAGTTTGCCTGCTGTGGGGTCTTGTATGGTACATTTCTAACACAAAACTATCAGTATTATATTGAGATATGTGATATTGATTTTGTGCAGCAGCCCAACACATACAGCACAGATAAACAAAGGAAAACAGCTTTCAAAGTAAAATCTGTAATGCATGTACTGTAATTTCCCAACTATAGAACGCACCTCAATATAAGCTGCATCCACAAAGTTTAAAAACAAAATGGAAATGTACATATATAAGCCGCACCGGGCTAAAAGCCGCTGATATCTGATATTTTGGCATTGAATGAGTTCTTCCTGCTGCCGTCTCCAGAGCCGAACCATGGATTCATTTATGCCAAGCTTACGTGCAGCAGCTCTATTTCCTTCCTGTACTGCCAGATCGATGGCCTTCAACTTAAATGCGGCATCATATGAACTTCTTCGTGTTTCCATGATGAGTGGGTACGGGTTTGAAAAAAAATCTGTCGTGCCTGCTGCTTGCATGTGCTAAATGAAAATTAGCGCTTTCTTCTTCTTTGATTTCCAATATTGACTTCCCACCTGTGTCGTTTTTTTCACTTTCTGCTAAAGCGCCCCCTGGCGGGTGAAGAAAAATCCACAGAAAAGCCGCACGTCACGATAAGCCGCATGGTTCAAAGCATGGGAAAAAAGTAGCGGCTTATAGTCTGGAAAGACGGTATATTCAGTTCTCTAACCTGGCCTCTGGCCCATTGCAGGTTCTCTTCCAGGGTTCTCCTGTTATTTAGCTCCATGAATCTTCCCATCAACGCTAAACCAGCTTCGCTGTCCCTGCTAAAGAAATGCATTCTCATAGAATAATGCTACCACCGCCATGTTTCACAGTGGGACGACCATTCAGGGTGATGTGTGGTGTTCTAGATTTTGTAAAAAAAAACTGTAAAACCACATATCATTTTTCTTTCCCTTTACAACCTACCTTTTGCTGGTCTATCATAAAATCCCAACACAATAAATTTGAATTTTTAGTTGCAAAAAGTTCAAGGGGTTTAAAATATTTTTACAAGGCACTGTGCAATATACAACTAGCAGTAAGCGTAAGCTAAGGTTTAGATGAAGATATACATCAAGAAAATTATCGGCTACACGGTCCGAGCTGAAGGCTAAACCATGCAGAGCAACAGACTGAAGCTTTGGCTGCATTACTACATCCAGTTTGTTCAACCTTTCAGTGTGGTTTAAGAAGTTTTTTTTAAACTTGTCTGAGATCAAAAGCTTTTACTATTAGTGGCGCCGGGGTCCAAAAACCTGGTGGGTCTATGTGGGTTATGGTAAGGCGATCTTGGTTGTGACTGAGCGGAAATGTTAGACAAGCATCTCAGTTTCCTCCGCCTGCTCCCACCCCTCCACGTCTAGCCACATGTGAAACCACACCGGAGCCTCTCGCCGGCTCAAACTAAATGCTCCAGACGCACTGACATGTGTTTACACTGGATGCCCGCCCTGCATATCAGCCCCTGGCTCATAATATGTGGACAGATCCTATCCTGCTATGTAATTCTCCTTTTTTTTTTTTTTACTCATCGGCTTGTGATGAACCTTTAAAGTGTGAGACATTACCCACAGTGGGCTGTGCGATAAAGGGAGGCTGTCGCAGGCAAACTCTGCTCTGTTTTGATGCGTGGGGAGGGAGGGTGTTCTTCACACTGACTCATCTATAAGCTTGAGAGCCGTTCTTAGTCAGCAAATAACATCTGTGGAAGAAAAATGTGTAGGCCCACCAGTTTTCCACATGAGCAAAGAGTTGTTCTTTGGAAGAACCAGTAATGCAAAGTAATGTTCTAGATGAAGCTGATATATGTGTGTGAAAATACCTCTACAAAAGTCTCATAATGTAGCACCCAGCCAGCATGAACTTTGCATGCTGTTGTTTTTTAACAGGTGTCCTGTGTTGGCATTCCAGGAATACCATATGAGAAGCTTGCCTACATGTGCCAGGCCATTTCTGCTCTACCAAAAGGATATCTCAAGACGGAAACCTAAATGGGTGATTGACTTTATTAAATCAAGACTGGAAGTAAACAGGCCACATTGCACAACAGTAACCTGACCTTTAACCCTTTGCATTTTTGTGTGAGTGTGTGGATGGGTGAGTGTCTTTGTAGAAATAAATGTCTGTGTTGAGTCGGTGTTTCTGAGCTTGTTTGTCACCTTGAGGTGCACAGTTGTTAAGAGTGGTGGGAACGGTAAAAGTCTGCAACACTCAGCACCCAAAAGCAGCAAGGGACAGGTGGACTCAGTTTTGGAAGGCGGCAGCAGCCTTAGGGTTACAAACACAAGGCATCAACCCAGGGCAGCTCAGAGGTAGCTCATAAATGAAGCAACCCCAACCACACCACCAGCCCTGCCGTACAGGCTAAGCCCAGTATTCAGTCCCCACGGTGGCCCAGGGCCTGTACTAACACTCAGCAGCCCCAATCACCCCCCCATGACACCGCCAGAGACCCCCAGCCATCCCCACACCTCCAGCCCCTGCCGAACAAGCACAGGTGGGAATATAAGAGGACCACACCATAACCCTTGGCCCTGGGTATCTGTGTTAATGTAACATGTTGCCATTAATGCAGATGTGTATTTCTAAAGTGTATTTATGCTGTTCAAATGCAGCACACTACAGTTTAAACTTTCCACCGTCTACCATCACTCTTCCTTATTCTCAAACGATATCAATTCATAAAAGATAGAACACAATCAATTATCCATCAATTCTGGGCTTGAGCAGCCCTGACCGCTGGAAGGCTCGCTGAAAACTAAAAAAAAAAAACAATCTTCTTCTGATGATGTGGACCAGACTAAGCACGCCCAGGTCATCACTGTTACTGAGGAAAGATTTTTTAAATCAAGTTACAGAGATGTAAGAGGCCATTTAAAATGAAACTACTTTCTACATCATGTCTTCGGTTCATTAAGGCTGCGAGATATTGAGAGAGAGCAATACTTTTAAAGGATGACAAGACGTTTGCACATAGAAGAGAAATGTCCCTGTGTTTACTTCTGAGCTTTCAACCTTAATCTATCATTAAACATACTGGACTTAGAAATGCAGCTTTCTGGAAATCTCAGTGTAAGGATCTAGATTCTCTGTGAAATTCAGTGCTAGCCACACTAGTAGTGACTAGTAAAAACAGCTTAAAATGTAATCATGTCACGTTGATCTGTACAAGTCAGATTGCCCCGACTCAGAATTGTTTCCAGGCAGAAAAAAAACAACTTGTTGACCATAACAATGTTGTATTCATGTGTCTGAAAATCTTGGTTTGATATGTTACAGAAACGTTTACAAGCCTCACATCTGTAATGGGTAAAAACAAATTTATGATCAGTTCTGAAGACGCTGTTCAATTGTGAAATTTCAGAATAAAATCCCAGGAAGGCTGAACCATTCCGCTGGTCCAGACCTGGTCCAGACCAGCGGAATCTCTTTTTTCAACCATGCAATAAATTAATGATCAGTTGGTTTAAAATATTAATACTCCGTTTTATAGTGACTTGGACCTATGCATTGTGACATCACCTCTGCTCCTGATATAAATGACTAATTATCGCCAATAATAAATAAAAAAATGTTCAATGCTGTTCTTATGTTTTTTTAAATGCTCCAAAAGAGAAATCCGAGTTGGTATTCGCAGGTCAAAGTTTTATGAAAAGAAAACCTCAGATTGAAAGTAGCTTCCAAAAATCTGTTCAGTGCATTTCTCATCCATCCATACTAACCAAATGGAACAATCCAAACCAGTGAGGAACATATCAGATATTCCCAAATCTGCTTCCAGGGACACCTTAAAGGCTGCTTACTGGGTCTGCCAACAGAACGTTTGACTGTATTCCTGCTATTGTTGAGTCCGTTTGACCACAGTGTTTCACTCAGAAATACATACGTTGACTGCAGGCTAGTAGGTGGCGATGATGTGCTGTTTTGTCAGATTTCTATTCAAAGAGAAAGAGTGATTTCTGACCCCAAACTGAATGCTTTATTTGTGTCCCAGTATTCCCTGTGGTAATAAATTGACCAAATGTGGACAACAAAACAAGCCTCCTTGTTATCCTTCTTCCTCTGCTTGTAGTTTGACTCAGTCTTCTTTGCATTTTCTGTGATCGGTGCAAACAGAATAGAAGTTAGCTGTCGATGCCTATGTTCAGAGCAGTCAGAAAAATCTGAGCAGTACATGGCTGTCTGCTATTGGACCCAGAAGACCCTGATGGACAGATACAGATCACGTGGTCCGACGGACGGTCAAACGGACAGGGAGGTACAAATCTTGTTCAACCTAACGGAGCATATGGAGACCGGCTTAAACTTCCATACACGCTGAGTCATGCTCTAAGACATGAACAAAGAACAAAAATGAAATACTTACATCATTTTCATTTACAATTCTTTTGACTAACCTATGCAAACAGGAAGAGTGATTAACCTAGAATGTGTGCTTGTAGAAAACAGAGTGGCAGAGGTTCATCAAGCGACAGGGGGAACACGCGCTGGTCACACAACACGAGTTCTGTGGCCTTGACATCAGTGAGACGAGTTGTTGGCAAGACTTGCAAACTGGTGACAACAGACACACACTATACAATCAGACTGAATCATTTGGCCAAGAAGAATGGGCAAAAAAATTCTGTCTGTAGATATGCAAAGCTGGTAGAGACATACCCAAAGAGATTTGCAGCAATACTTGCAAGGAAACATGGTTCTACAAAGCACTAACTCAGGGGAGGTGAATACAAATGCACGGCACACTTTCAAAATCAGACATCATTTTCCTTCCACTTCCAAGGTCTGCAGAAAGTTGTGTGGGCCAAACACAGAAAATCCCAATAAAAAAGATTACACTGTAGCTTGATGTTCACTTCAGTGGTAAAAATGTACATGAGGTGTGGAAACTTTTCCGGGGAACAGTAACTGTGCAACAACTGGTAGAACGCTTTTAAGGAATTTAATAAAGTACCTGTTACCATACATGTTGTCTGGTTTGGCCTCACGGATCCAGCTGTAATGCAGAGCAACTGAAGCAGTGACAGCAGACAACGCCCCCTCCATCCGTTTCCCCCCCAGCATTGCTGACAGATTGGAATCAAACTGAAGGTTGGTATTAATCAGCTGCATCCCCCAGCTAGGCTCTACTGTCTGTGCAGCAACATTACAGCAGGGAACCCCGGCTGCATGACGTCTACCTGCGCTGCACAGCTGCAGGGTTAGCCTCAGGCCTGCTCTGCATTAGCTGCACTCCTCCTGTTTCACAGCCGAGTAACGACTTCTGCATACATTTGTTACTGCATATGCGTTATGGCACAACAACAACCACATTAAGCGGGTTGTTGCGGGTTTCTGTCGGTTCCTGCGCTCAAAATACGAAGCAAACACAGAGAATCTTCCTGAAGACTACTTAACGGCTGTCGTCAAAATCCTGCAACCGAGCAGAGTTTGGCTTGATTTTCCTGGTCTAAGAGCCGCGTAGGGTCTAAAAAAAGCTGCCGTGACTTTAAACATTTCTCACCTGGATCCCCAGTTACCAAGAGGGAGCGTCTTCAAAGCACACAACCACTCATTTTCCCTGAAAATGTGGAAAAACCTTCGTCCCCATTACTGTTTTTCTCCAGCCATCTTGAACCAAACCGTCAACTTTATCGGGTGGGTTTCACTCAAGCGAGAGTTTTCACAATATTTCATTTTACGGTACTGTAATTATATTATAATGGCAAAATTAAATAAATTATACTCTTATTATTACCTTTTAAACAGGTCATGAGTTTCAGATCGCTGGAAATAAAACACTGCGCTCGTTGTATCAAGCTAGCACCCCCAGCCGGGGAGAAATGGTACGGTCCGTGACATTCCGCAGAGCAACTCTGCTGCGTTGAGCGTAAGCAGCCAATCAGGAGACCTGTAGTAAACTGGAAGAGAATAACACAGCTGGAGCTGTGGACCAGCTGAGACACAACACCCACATCACAGCGTGACAGGAAAGGGTTACTTTAGGACGAAGTTTCACCTGAAACTCGTTTAAAAAGGGGCACATTTTCACAACAAAACGGCAATTCATAAAAGTAGAAGTTAAACGGACATTCCACCAAGGTCCATCTTGAACAATCCCAACCATGTATGTTGTGTTTTGCAAAACTTTTTTTTATTTAGAAATTATTTTTAGATTTCTGAGTGATCAGATGCATATTAATTCACTGCAAAGAGTTTATGTTTAACAACAGAAGCAAAATAATAATACATGTATTTCTGTTCTGTGACAAAATGAACAGCTAACTTCCGATTCAGTTTGTCGGAGCTCTCATATGAGAAGTACTTCACACCTATTAGAACGTTCTGGTTGCAAGTCCGATAAACTGTGGGACTGTTGTGTTGGGATGTAAAATTGGCAATGCAAGACAATAACAATGTTTGTCTTTCCATTTTATGCATACAAACGCTAAAGGGAAATGTTTACTAACACATATTTTATAACACTATATGTGCAACTGCTTTAATAACATGCAATCATCAGGAGTGAAAATAAATAGTTTTTACAAGTATCTTTAATATGCGTGGAAGCCATATTGGATATATGGTGGTTTTTTTTTTTTTTTTTTTTTTTTTTTTTTTGCAAACACGATTTTTTGTAAGATTGTGTTTTTGTTTTGTTTTGTTTTTTTGTTTGTTTTTTGCAAACACGATCTTGGAAGGCAAACAATTCAATTCAAAAATACTTTATTAATCCCAAAGGGAAATTAAATGTTGTTGTAGCTCATTATGAAGGTTTCTTCAAAGAGCCATTTAAGATGCTGATGGCTGTGGGCAGGAAGGATCTCCTGTAGCGCTCCGTCTTACAGCAGATCTGAAGAAGCCTCTGACTGAAGACACTCTGTTGTTGTAGGACAGTCTCATGAAGAGGATGCTCAGGGTTCTCCATAATGTTCTTTATTTTATGAAGAATCTGTCTTTCCACAATGATCTCCAGAGGTTCCAGAGGAGTCCCCAGAACAGAGCCAGCCTTTTTACCTGTTTTTAATGCTTTCTTCTATATTTCTGGATGTTTTGACGTAGTTACGTTCATTGTTTATCTTGCAGGTGGGCCGATGGATACTTTTGTGATATATTTGCATACACCCTATATCCGACATGGTGTAGTGTTGAATCAGAAGTCCTCCCATCCTATTTTATAACAACCGGAACATCTTTGTTGATGAAAAAAAAAGGTACAGATGTGCTGTAAATCACTGCCTTCATATGTTAGCAATAGTCAGGGCCGGATTTAGGTGAATGTTCTTCGTGACCTACTCACACAAGGTTTTTTACACATGCCATTCCAAAAGATCGACAGGTACACTTCAACTTCAAGGGCGCTTGTCCACACAAATACAGAGATTTTCTACATCAATTTTTGCATTTGTCATTTCTTAAAACTACCTCATAAACACAACAAATCTCTAAGCTACATTTTTGCAAAATCCAGGCAGGTCAGGCATATCCATCTGGCCATTATGCCATAAAAGCCTCATTGGTGGAGGGAATTTGTATTGGATGACCTTCTGGATGGTTCCCCTATTGCCACATGGAACACTGAAGCTCTGCCAGAATGACCATTGAGTTGTTGGTCACCTCTCTGATTAAGGTCTTTCTTTTCTTTGGTTTTTCTTTCTTTGGTTAGGCAGCAAGATCTGGGCAGGGACCTTGTAGGTCCAAACTTCTTCTGTTTTTCAAATAATCAAGACCATACTCCAGTCCCAAAGGCCTACGGGTGAAACCTTTGAGTTCATTGCTTGGTTTCTGCTCTGATATGTATCTGCTAGTGTGTTTCATTCTAAATCATGTTCAATCAACTGACTTTACCAAAGGTCTGAAAGATCATCAGTGGAAACAGGATGCATCTGAGCTCAATTTTGAGTGTCAAGGCAAAAGCTGTGAGCACTTTTTTTTTTTTTACTATTTGCTAAAACCTTAGACAAACTGTTCTCACCGTGTTATTATGAGGTATTCTATCTAGGATTTTAAAGGAGGAAAATGACTGTAATCCTTCGTGGAATAGGGCTGTAATACAACAAAATGTGGAAAAATGTAAATGCAACGAATACTTCCTGGCTGCTGTGTGTGACTTATTCTAACCAGCACTGTTTGTAGCATTAATCTCATTGAAAAATTGTTACCTATGATCCTCCGGGGTTCTAATGAACAGTTTGCTTTAACATACAGCTAACAGTTTGTACAGATAGTGGGGTATTTCATCCATCCGTCCATTTTCTATACCCGCTTCTTCCATACAGGGTCCCGGGGGAGCTGGTCCTGATCTTCAGCTGTCTACAGACGACAGATGGGGAGCACCCTGGACAAGTCGCCAGTGTGGAGTATTTCAGTGAAGTTAAATTCTACAGCAAGACATATGAAAATAAAACTCAATAATGTTAGAGTTTCAGCCTAGCTGTGTGTATTTGTTTATCCCTGCAAGCTGCTTTGAGATTCCCAAATGAAGTCCATAATAATTGCAACATTGCAAATGTAGGATGAATCTGTTGTGACGCAAATGCATAACCATTAACACGTAAATGTACTGACATACATGTTAATTGACACACCGACACAAAACCTTTCTGCTGGTGGTTCACATTAAATTCTTCGTGCATTCAAGCATGGCATTGTTAGTTTTACAGTTTGAGTCACCTGGGGCTACATGTGTCCTGTTTTGTTAACCACTCTCACAGGCCACAGTGTATAGTCTGTGGCAGGTGATGATGCCCTCTTTTTGTGTGTGTGTGTGTGTGTGTGTGTGTGTGTGTGTGTTTGTGTGTGACTAAGAAACAGAAAAAGAAGTATTCACTGACTTGCTGCTTAGGATTTGTGTTTTCTTATCACCCCCACACCCAGAAACTGAAACCCAGCAGCAGAGAAGTGAAGAACAGAATCATGCTTTAGTACAGGTGTTGTCACTGGTGCTTTTTCTGACAGCCTCTGTTTCATGCTGATAGTGCTTAGAGACTAATATCAATATTTGTCATCTCACAAAACAGGAAATGAAAGAGAGCTGCCTTTTTCTGCAGCCCTCAACAAAACATTGAAGTCCCACACATTAGCATTTGTGTTTCAAGGCTGTAACCTTTGATCATATCCTCAGGTATAACTTTGAAACAGAAGGTCAGCTGGTGTATAATACTGCACCTTGCAAAAGGATTTAACCCCTTTGGACCTTTTCACTCTTTGTCACATTACAACCATGCACTACAATGTGTGCTATTGTTATTTTATGTGATAGACCAAGTAAAACTAGTTCATATTTTCTACAAATGAAAATTCTGTAAAATGTGGAGTGCATTCATATTTAGCTTCCCTGGGTCAATACTTTTGCTGTAGCTGCAAGTCTTTCAGGGTGTCTTTCTGCCAGCGTTGGTCATCTAAAGGTAGACATTTTGCAAGATAGCCCAAACTCAGTCAGACTGGATCATAAGTGTCTGTAAACAGTAATTTTCATGCCAATCTCAGTTGGATTTATTTCTGGACTTTGAATGGGCCATTTTCAAACTTGAAAATACTTTGATCTAAACCATGCCATTGTAGCTCCGGCTGTATGTTTAGGGTTGCTGTCCTGCTGGAAGCTTTACCTTCTAACCTCTAACAGACTTAGCTCCATCTATCTTTCCATCATTTCTAAAGGATTGTGTTCAGGGTGATATAGAGTGTTAGTTTGCTGCAACCCATAGCATTTTACATGTAGGCCAAAACGAATGGATGCCCCACCACTCACAATGGTGTTCTCACTTCTTATCAAATAAAAGCTCAATAAAATACAGTGAAGTTTGGGGTTGTAATGTGACAATGTGGAAACGTTTAAGGTTTATGAATGCCTTTGTGGGGCAAACAGCTTTTTTGGTGGTCTTCAGCATAGATATATGTAGTTGTGGCATCCCTACTTTTTGATCAATACGAGGATCTTTTGCTCAGGGCCAAATAGAATTAAGAATTGCTTCTGGATGACAGTATCGACCAGCGTTCAGCAAAGCGTTTCTAGCTGTGGCAGGTTAATTCCCTTCTATGAAGGTGTACAGTCTGAGTCAGGTTGGCTGGTCAGAGTCATTCTCTGCAGAGTGCTGCTGCTCTGGCTCTGTGTATGCTCAGCAACCACTCTCCCCCTTGTAGCACACTTGTAAAAGCACTGCAAAATGACTTATAGCCTGTTCATTGGACGCTCAGCCATTCAGAGGTGAAGAAATTCTGGTTAGGGCTACACAAAAATAGACCGCAGTGATAAACTTTGCACTACTGTAACACTGTGGAGCAATTTATCCTCCCTATTGGCATGTGGCTCTACTCAGTAGTCCTGAGGCACCTTGAGGATGACATGTCATTGGTTACAGGTCACTGTGGATTACAGCCACATGAGCCTTCAGTGCATTAAGGGAAATGTTGTAATATAACTTTACACAGTTACAGGTTAGAACATGCCTTTAGGCAAACATTTGTTGGAAAGAATCAGATCTTCATGAAAGGTAAAGTCGATGAAGTCCTTCAACAACAAAACAAATTCAGGTGTAAAGCTAAATAAATGGTACACGTTCTTCCTTTTCTTTTCAAGCTGATGTATTTTTAAGCAGATTTCTCAGAGTGAACATTCCTGTTTTCATATTCCCTCTGTGAATAAAAGTAACCTACCTTTGCTCATTATGTGAGACGTTGAAGTGTTTTGATGTTTGGAGATGAAAATTCTTTGAGATGAAATATTCATTCTTTTTAGTTGGCTTAATTATGTATGTGTCCACTGTCAGGTTGAAAAACTGCTGCTCCGGTGAGGCGTGTTCCAGGCGTACCTTTTTGCCATTGGCGCAGAATGCATTATGTCCTTATTACATTGAGTGCCTGGCATACACTCGTATGCAACCTTATGGAAATATTAAATGAAGAAGCTGCACACCTCAGTGGACACATTGAATAAGCATGAGCATCTCTTGCTCCTGACTCATTGAGGGAAGGTTGAGCAGATTGTTGTTTGATTCACGCATTCTATCATCCATTGTTTGAGCCATAAGTTATTTTTAAATCGACAAAGACTGGTTAGTCTTTAGTTTTAAATTGTTTTATGCGATTAGAAACATGAAGAGGCTGATGAAGAGGCTGAGGTGCCCAATTTGTCAGGTCACATCCCAGACTGTGCTTACACTGAACATAAACAGGTGAAGCTGGATGAGTTGAGAATGAAAAATGAAACTCTTACATCTTTCTCATTCTAGGGCCTAAAAGAAACACCTGAGATACGGTCCAAATGAAGTCAGCTTTCAATACACTATGCTGCCACAAAGCTGGAATAAAGAGCAGATTTGTTCTGCAGGGCTAGCTTCATGTCAACGTTTTGGATACATTCGTGTGAAACAGTAATTTTCCCTATCAGAATTGTTGTTCTGCTTTTGGTTTTCTGTCCAACTTTAATGTTCCAATTAGAAAAATTATGAAGAGTTAATGCAAAAAAGCAGTTTTCAAATGATGATTTTATTAATGAAGGGAAAATAAGCTTTTGAAAAAGTAGTTCGATTAGGGGGAAATACTTTTTCTCTGCCACTTGAAATGATACTTTTAACAAAAAACACTTCAATTGTATAATGCTCAAAGTTATACATTATTAATAGCAAAGCTGCTTGAACAGTAGAGCATACTCAGTGGAAAAGTACAATGTCTTTGATCCTATTCTTCCATTTACTTCCGAAGTTAAAACCTAGATGTGAGAATGGATCCAACTAGGCCATGTTCTAGTTGCAGGGCAGTAAACCCTGAGGATTTGCTAACTGTTGTGTTCACTGACCAGATTAACAATCCATTCCCTGTATTAACATGTTCACTAACAGCACTCTATGTGCAACTAATCTGATGAGCTTGAAATGAAAATGGTCACAAACACACACAGGACATATTGGATGTCTAGGCTGGGGTCGGTGTTCTGTGAACGTCCCTTATAATTTCTGCAGCTTTTGATTAGCTCCATTCACATGCCTCCCAACTCTGACAATCATTCCTGTAATACATATATAATAAAAAGTGCCCATTAAAAGCATCTCCTCAGAATGATGCTGTCACCAACATGGTATGTTCAGAGTGACTTGTAACTTTTTTTTTTGTCTGCCAGTGTTTTCATGTCGCCCAGTTGGGTTTAGTCTTTCCTGATCAGAGCACTTTCTTCCACATGTTTGCTGTTTTCCATGCGTGTGGCAAACTGCAAATAGGACTTTTTATGGTTTATTTTCAGCAATGCTTTTCTTCTTGCCACTTTTCTTTTAAGGCCAGATGTGTAGATTATTAGTTCTCCCACCTGATTCCATGGATTTCTGCAGCTTCTCCATGAACCTTGTGGCTGCTTCCATGATTAAAGCTCTTTTCTTCTACCATGTCAGTTTAGACCTGAACCTCTGTAATTTGCCTTGAAGTTTGAATGTGGGGCACCATAAGACAGTTTTCTTACGTTCAGTTATACCCAAGTATTGTTATACTTAGGGCGAGTTAGCAAAACAGTTTATGCTTATTTTTATCCTTATTCTAAGCTCTGCTGGCAATTTCCCGGCATTAAATGAGCAATAGAATACTCTAAGTTTCTTTTTACTCTTTGAAAAATTATGATCAAGCAATAGCAAAATTGGAGATAAAAACTTCTATCTCCTTCATAAGGCTCACAAATGAACACATATTGTTTCTTATAGTATTACACTTCAGTCAAGATTTATATTTATGTAACAATATATTAACTCATAATTATAATAGGGACCAACAGTTTAAAAGCATTTATGTGGCCATGCAGAAAAAAAGGAAAGCTAGTTAAAAAAGAAGTGTTGGTTCAGGAATGAAACATATTGTCTATCTCTCTGTTGTAGAGCATATTAAACACAATGTCTATCAGTCACAAATGGAGTTGTTAGCTGAATATAGCCCACATCAAAACTCTCCTTTGCTTTTAGAGCACATCGGATTTTTTTTGCACAAAAATAATTTCCAACTGCTGACCACCAGTAAATTAATCAACAACAGTATTGACATGAAAAATGTACATTGGTAGATATATTCTACAAAAATAACCATGATAAATATTAAAATGGAGATATTGCAAAGCAATGGCTTTTCATTAACTCTGGAACCCTTTACAAGGCCCAGTACAGTTTTATCAGATGATCTGCTTCATATTATGTTCATATTATGCACATGTGTTTGCCTGTAAGACTTTTAAAATGATATTTTTGCAACTGACGTTGTAGCTCATCAGCATTCCAAACCTCTGAGGTCAAGCGCCCATGCTCTTTCCAAAGCTATAAAACATAAAAAGAGACATGAATTGATCTCACTTTCACTTTTCTCCAGATGTCATTCTAATTTTTGATTTACAAGGTGCTGTCTGAGTTTTGAATGTGAACAACTTATGCTGAAATTACACTTTGGATGGTCAGATGACATTTTAATCACAATGTGTATAAAACACCTCAGAGGATGAAGAGGTCAGATATATACAGTACTGGCTTATTTTGTCCCACTGAAATGTTTCCGATCATCATACAAATTATATTATCAGACAACGATAGCATGAGGAAATACTAAAAGCTATTCAAACAAGCCTGGCCCCGTGTGAAGGAGAGTTCCGAGGCCAAAACCACCGCTGGCCAAAAATAACACAAAGGCCAAAAAGCATGTTGATGATCTCCCAGGCTTTGGGAAAATATTAAGCGTACAACTCATTTGGGATAAAACTAACTAAGCATTTCAGAAAAAAAAATAGTGACAGCCACACATTGTGGTGGTGGTGTGATGGTCAGGGACAACTTCTTTGCTTTGGGACCTAGATGACCTGCAATCAATGATGGACCTATGAATTCTGCCCTTTAACAAAAAACTCTGAATGAAATTGTCCACCCATGTGTCCTTAAGCTCCAGTACTCTTGAGTCATACATCAGAACACCCATCCAAAGCCAATGACTTAAGATAATTTAAGATTATAGAGTGGACTAGTCATAATTAAATCAGATTATAATGCTGTGGCTTTAACCTACACAGGGTGCTGAAAGCTCAAAACCTCTCCAATGTGGCTGAATAAAAAAAAAAAGAAAACATTAATGAGCCAATATCCCCAAAAAAATGTCTGACAGCAGTTCATCCCACCAAGGCTGGCACAACCAGTCGCCAGGTAGAGTGGCAAATAACTTTTTCAAATGTGGCCAAGTTGTTTTAGGTAGTTTTTTTTCCCCCCTAATATAGGAAATCATAATTTGGAAACAGCTTTTTGTATTTACTCGGGTTAAATCTCTCTAATATTACATTATTTAATGATCTGAAACATTTATGTTTCATTAAAGAACAAAAACAGTAAATATCTGTAAAAGGCTAAATACTGTTTACGGCACTGTAAGCTATATCTGGTAAAGTTTACTGTTCTGAATCTATGTAGTTTAATCAGCTTTATAATATGTATTTAGACCTACAGTATAAGAACAGGGTGCTGTCCTTTCAAGTATTGCCGAGATATTTAGAACAATTAATTGTTTAGGTAAATCTTGCAACTGTAATTTCCACAAAATAACCAAAAGCATCCCACATAATTCTTAAATGTATTCTGCAGAATGAACAACTTTCCTAAATGAGCTCTATCTTTATAAAGATTTACTTCCAAAGCCTCACTGGTTGTTGTGATGTTATCACAAGTGATTTCCTGTGCTGGATTTTCATTTCAGGGCTTCATTTGTCCTCCTGAAACCCACCAGAAACCCATCACCCTTTCAGCACCTCTAGCTGGTTCTTGTAAAGGTGTGGGTGGCCCTGGTTGGACCCTGAACTGGTCGCTCAGATGCCGAGCTGTGAAATTACATTAAGCTAGCAACCCAAGGCCCGGGGCAATCCTCTCTTAATGAAAAACCGTTTCACAGCAAAGGCTGCTCTCTGCACCGGAGACAATCTGTTTGACAAGCAGGGCTTAATTTGGAGAGTTTGAGTAAAGGGACACCATAGTAATTGCTGGTATTTTGGATGTTCATTTATATCTCTTCAGCGTTTTTTTATGTGGAAAGAAAAATGTTTTGATGTTCTGAGAGTGCATGTGGGAAACGAGTAGGTGTGTGGCATTCACATTCATCCAGTGAAAACAGCAGTGGGCTCTCGCAGATTGAGACATAAGGACATACACAAACATAAACCACCCACGCACCATTTGCTCACACAGCTTTGCCGCTATGCTTAGAACCACACACTCTCTAATCGGGTCCATTGTTATTGTGATGTGATATAGAGATTCATAGCATCAGGTCCTGGTATGAGACAGAATTGCTTTGTACTTAAAGGTCAAATGTTGTTTATCAGTAAAGCCATAATAAAGAATTCTGCTATGTTTTGTGACATCCCAAATTTAAATGGAGTGGAGGAAAAGGTTATTTAAAGTCAAAATAGAGTAAAATTAATTTTTAAAATAAGGTTTAAATTATAATCTAACCAATAAATTGCCTCATAGTAGTTTCAGCATTTTCAATCTCAGTCAAGGCCTTCATTTGTTGAGTTAGTTTTCCTGTATGTTTTCTCCAGGGACTCCATTTTTAAATATAGTCCAGATATATACATGTTAATGATGCATTCAATTTGTCTCGGAATCTGAGAATTATGCAACACTTGAGTGAGTGCGCTCCAGTTGTAAGCCAGGAAACCAGTGAGATTTGCCAATTCCTGTGATCGTATCTACTATTAGCAATAATGATAACAATCTCCCTTCCACCAGAGGAACATGTTGCAAATAGAACGATGTGTATTTTACAGCAAAATGTGCTAATGCTAATAATTTAAACCTGCAACTTCCACCATGTTTCCTATGTCTGGCATCCAACTCTCACGTAGAAACAGAACACAACATAAGCCAATGTGAAGAGGCAGTCGTATGTTGCATTAATCTCAAATAGGAGCTCAGATCTAGAAATTACATCACATTTAAATTGAGCACATTCTAGTCCAAACTAACTACCATTAGTAACATTAGCCAATTAAAACATTTTTTTCTGAATTCAGATTTAAACAGTAAAGGTACAGGGGTTGGACAATGAAACTGAAACACCTGTCATTTTAGTGTGGGAGGTTTCATGGCTAAATTGGACCAGCCTGGTAGCCAGTCTTCATTGATTGCACATTGCACCAGTAAGAGCAGAGTGTGAAGGTTCAATTAGCAGGGTAAGAGCACAGTTTTGCTCAAAATATTGAAATACACACAACATTATGGGTGACATACCAGAGTTCAAAAGAGGACAAATTGTTGGTGCACGTCTTGCTAGCGCATCTGTGACCAAGACAGCAAGTCTTTGTGATGTATCAAGAGCCACGGTATCCAGGGTAATGTCAGCATACCACCAAGAAGGACGAACCACATCCAACAGGATTAACTGTGGATGCAAGAGGAAGCTGTCTGAAAGGAATGTTCGGGTGCTAACCCGGATTGTATCCAAAAAACATAAAACCACGGCTGCCCAAATCCCGTCAGAATTAAATGTGCACCTCAACTCTCCTGTTTCCACCAGAACTGTCTGTCGGGAACTCCACAGGGTCAATATACACCTTTGGTCACTCATGCCAATGCCAAACGTCGGTTTCAATGGTGCAAGGAGCACAAATCTTGGGCTGTGGACAATGTGAAACATGTATTGTTCTCTGATGAGTCCACCTTTACTGTTTTCCCCACATCCGGGAGAGTTACGGTGTGGAGAAGCCCCAAAGAAGCGTACCACCCAGACTGTTGCATGCCCAAATTGAAGCATGGGGTGGATCAGTGATGGTTTGGGCTGCCATATCATGGCATTCTCTTGGCCCAATACTTGTGCTAGATGGGCCAAGGACTGCCAAGGAGTACCGAACCATTCTTGAGGACCTTGTGCATCCAATGGTTCAAACATTGTATCCTGAAGGCGGTGTCGTGTATCAGGATGACAATGCACCAATACACACAGCAAGACTGGTGAAAGATTGGTTTGATGAACATGAAAGTGAAGTTGAACATCTCCCATGGCCTGCACAGTCACCAGATCTAAATATTATTGAGCCACTTTGGGGTGTTTTGGAGGAGCGAGTCAGGAAACGTTTTCCTCCACCAGTTTCACGTAGTGACCTGGCCACTATCCTGCAAGAAGAATGGCTTAAAATCCCTCTGACCACTGTGCAGGACTTGGATATGTCATTCCCAAGACAAATTGACGCTGTTTGGCCGCAAAAGGATGCCCTACATACTAATAAATTATTGTGGTCTAAAACCAGGTGTTTCAGTTTCATTGTCCAACCCCTGTACATTCTCACTGTAACCCCTTTCGGATCATAGTTCCACCATAATCATGTAACCACGAACCCCACATTAAAGATTACTGTTCTGTCGTATCAAATGAGGGCACGGGCTGTGTAACGATTCATATCATCCAGCAGTGGTTGCAGATCCAGAAGGGCATAGCCTATGTATTACTTTATGATTAATCTGCATAACACTTGGGATTTACTCTCAGGGAAAAGGTCTGAGCCCTGAGCTCTGTGTTGTGTTCTACTTACATTCTATCGAAATTCATTCAGTGCTTTAAATACAAGAAAAGTTGTTGTGTATTATTAATGATATTAACTTCAGATCCCCCCATATTTTACCACATTCCGAAAGTGCAACAGCCATTATGAATCTGAACTAGGGGTTAACTAGAGATATCCAACTTTTCTGGAAGGAATTTCAACTTCAGGGTGAATTCTATCTCATTTCTCTGACTTGGAACCTGAGAATTCTGAGAGTGCACCATTAACCATCAGGCAAATCTAAGCAATTTTCTGGGCATTCAATATAACAAGAGCTCCATAAAATTGGCCTATAGCTTGAATAATCTTTTTTGTGTTGTCAGTCATGTGTTAACCATTTGTCTATTTTGCCCAATATATGTTTTTGAAAAGAAGTAAATATATACCAAAATAACTTGATAATCCTGGATGGACAAATGTTCTGACCATGCTCCCTGTTTGCACAACTGAGTTCGGCCATAAGCAGCAGCGGCGTGGTGCAGGAAACGATGGTTTCGCTGTGAAAACAGAAGAAACAAGAAAGGAAAGCTAAGCAAAAGTAGCAGAAGTTTTTTGGTCAAATTTCCAGAGATTAAAGTTTTTTGCACAAATGACCACTGACAACACAAGCTCTGATTAAATCATCTTTTTGCTATTAAGAGCTAACTAGAGTTGGCTTTGCTAAAAACATCAGTGGAAGGATTATAGGCCAATGTTGTCATGAATCTTAGGGGTTGGCTTTTGTATTTTGTGATTTTGCTCTGTACTTCAAGTCTTTTAAGACACTTAGATCTTAGTTTCTGTTTTATTTTTGTAGCCAGGCTTTTGATATGTAACGGGTTCTACTTCTTGTTTTCTTTGTGACATTGTTTCCTACACTCTAAAAAGGGAATGCAGCTCCAACTTAAATGAATTCCTTCAGTTGGTAACAAGTAATTGAATTAAGTTCATCCAACTTAAATTATTTAATTTAGAATTTATCAAGTTAACCCACTGTAGATAATAGAAGTTGGATAAGCATAATTTAATTACTTGTTACCAACTGAAGCAATTCATTTAAGTTGGAGCTGCATTCTCTTTTATTCTCTTTATAATGCCTCATTGATTTTCCTTTGTACAAGTGCTTTTCTGTATTTGTGTTTATATACTCCAGCTGTTGCCATTCAGTAGCCCATCCCACCTGCTTCTTGATTGAGCAAATAATGCTTCGGTTCTCCCCAGATCCTTGCTAGTTCCTGCAACCTAGCCTGATTTCCACCCCGGGTCCTCCCTGTGGTGTATGCTCTCTTGGTCTTCTGTTGGATTTGGGTTTTCTGCTCATCTAGACTTGGTTTTTGAAAGTTTTGTTTTCCTTATTAACTTTTTTTTTTTACCATGATCCTGCCTCCTCTCTGCATTTGGGTCCTCATCCCAATAAGAACATGACAGATGTATAATAAACCAGCTCTTCAAAGCAGAAGTCCATAATTAAAACCTTCCAAGTCATATTCATATATTCAGAATATCATTTTACTTATTTACTTCAGATTTCTTAAATTTCATTCTACAAAGGATAAATGCCACTACTTTTACTTATTCCAACTCGAAATTCTGTCGGAAAGTTGGTTTTTGGAGTGGACCTTAAATGTAGACAGGCAGGCAGGAGCAGGTCAGTGAGTAAAAAAGAGGTTTATTAAATAACAAAAAAGGAAAACTCACAGCGGGTGGGAGGTAGCAGATGCAGGCATGAACATGGACAGCCATGTCAAGGGCAAACAGTCGAAGACATGGACAGGTATGGCATGGCATGGCATGGCATGGCATGGCATGAACAAACAGTATGTGTCATGTAGTAGTGAGGAGTAGACAGAGCAGCGGAGTATATATGGAGCATGGCAAAGGTGAAACAGTGAGACTGATTGGTATCAAGCAGGTGGACCAAATGAAACTGATTATGGTGGCAGTGGCTGAGAAAAGAAACAAAACACATATACAAGGACACAATCTAACAAAATGAACAGCAAAATGTCTTGCAGACATAATAGAACAAAAAATACACCATGAACAGAATACAAGAATAAGTAAGAAACTAAACCTAATTCAGTTAACTGATAAAGCACCAACTGGAGAACATCAACAATTAGGATCAAGACCCAAAACACAACTCAAACATCTACAAATCATGACACATTTTTCTTCTTCCTATCCAAAATGAACATAGCTCTAATCTTGCCACACCCTCAGTGGCTGTGTGCAGGATTCTGTCTGTGCTCTGTTTCTCTCCTCCTACAGGGTGTGACTGACAGGTGCAGCTGCACAAGTGCTTCTCATTGAGCCCAATCAGCAGGGGCTTCATAAGGAGCTGGAACCTAGAGGGACGTCAGCCTGTTGTTGCTACCAGCGTGATATGATCATTCTGGTGACCGTGTCCTGGGTTCCTTAACTCTGCTCTCTGTGTCATGCTCAAGCGAGTTACAGGAACGACTCCCTGCCTCGAGAGCCCTGCATCTCTGAGAATACCTCATGGGGAAAACCATACCTCTGCTCAACTGCCTGTCCACCCTCCAACGCTGTGTGCTCTGCTGAGACACAAATAAGCAGGAAACCCCCAAAACCACCAAGCCACTTCTCCTGCCAAACTCAGCCGCTGTGGGAAAGAGGTCCCTCCTCCAATGAACCATCATGCACCATCAACAGTAAGCTGACCACTCTCCTCTCCTTTAGTCTCTCCATAACCTCCACCCAACAAACAGTAACATCTCTCCTCCTCAGTGCCAGTCTAGATCCATCCGGCAGATCCAGTCCATATTCAACCTTGCTTTGACCATAATGACAAAAAGAATGTTTGGAGGAGTCAAGATGAAGCCTTCAGTGAGCAGTTTTACTGCCAGTTAAACTGGTGCATTGCAAAAAGTGGGTTGAATAATTAAAATTATTTCAGCTGAAGTTCAATTCTTCAGCTTCCCCTGAAATCAGCAGCGACTGTTTTGAAACTCGGATACAACTGAGTTCCCACAGGACAATGACCTCAAACGCACATAGCACGCAAACATGTAGCTGCTGGAATGGTCCCGACCTCCAAAATGTTAAAATTGTACTGTCATTTCTTAAAAGCCAGGTCTTTCCGGGGGAAGCAACCAGTTGTGATAAGACGAATGCTCAGGTCTCAAGCCACAGTTATGCCACAAGCTTGATGGTGGCTACAAAAAGTGTGCAGTTGACATAAATCTTACTAGGGGGCATTAAACCAAATATTAGGGAGGAATTCAATTCAAAAATACTTTATTAATCCCAAAGGGAAATTAAATGTTGTTGTAGCTCATTATGAAGATTTCTTCAAACAGCCATTGAAGGTGCTGATGGTTGTGGGCAGGAAGGATCTCCTGTAGCGCATCGTCTTACAGCAGATCTGAAGAAGCCTCTGACTGAAGACACTCTGTTGTTATAGGACAGTCTCATGAAGAGGATGCTCAGGGTTCTCCATAATGTTCTTCATTTTATGAAGAATACGTCTTTCCACAATGATCTCCAGAGGTTCCAGAGGAGTCCCCAGAACAGAGCCAGCCTTCTTTATCAGCTTGTTGAGTCTGATGCTGCTTCCCCAGCAGATGATGGCAGAAGAGATCACACTCTCCACAACAGACTTATAGAAGATATGCAGCATCTTGCTGCAAACACCAAAGGACCTAAGCTTCCTCAAGAAGTACAGTCTGCTCTGTCCCTTCTTGTAGACGGCTTCACAGTTGCATCTCCACTCTAGTCTGTTGTCCAGGTGAACACCGAGGTATTTATACTCCTCCACCACCTCCACTTCTTCTCCCATGATAGAAATAGTTTTTGACTTATTCCTGTTTCTCTTAAAATCTACAATCATCTCCTTTGTTTTAGTCATGTTCAAAATGAGATGATTGTTTCCACAACATGCCACAAAGCAGTCCACCAGCTCGCTGTACTCAGCTTCTTGTCCATCTCTGATCCACCCCATGACTGCAGAATCATCCGAGTATTTCTGCAGATGACAGGAGTCTGTCTTGTACTGGAAGTCTGAGGTGTACAGAGTGAAAAGGAATGGTGAGAGTACCGTCCCCTGTGGTGCTCCTGTACTGCTGACTACCTGGTTCGACTCACAACCCTTCAGTCTCACAAACTTTGGTCTGTTTGTCAGGTAGTCTTTGATCCAGGAGATTGTTGAGGCCTCCACCTGAGTCTTCTGGAGTTTCTGACAAAGCAAATCAGGTTGGATTGTATTAAATGCACTGGAGAAATCAAAGAACATGATCCTCACAGTGCTGCTGGCTTTGTCCAGATGACAGTGGGTTTGTTGAAGCAGGTGTATGTATGTATTTAAGAGTTTATGTGTAATTTTGACCATTCGAATGTATAAAATCCACAAATTATTTGATGCTATGTACCTAGTTCTTGTATTTAAAATCCATTGAAGTTATTTGTCATATTGTTCCCATATCAGTTACTAAAAAATGGTTCAAATGCAAAATCAAAAGTGCATATTTATGTTGATTCGTGTCAACAAACAGAGTTCGTAAACTGCTGTAGCAGTGTTGTATGTCACTGATGTTCAGGACTTTAGTTAATTTGTTCCAAACCAGTGGAAATCCACTAAGAGAAATCAATAAAAAAAACATCTCAGATTTTCCTGTTAGTTGGATGGAAACATGGCAAAGTGAAGAAGTCCTGCCAATTTAATACCCACAGAGGCAACTAGATGATTTCTTTTTTTAATGTCTCGTTTATTTATTGTGACAACTTTAACATTAATGTATTTTGCAGCTTCTCCAGTGGCTATAAAAATGAAATAAATCATAAAACAAATAATGGGGCTTTAAAGAAAACAGCCAAGACTGAACACAAACGGCATCTGTTTCTCCTCAGATTTCGCAGTGTGCCAGTCTGAGCAGTTTGACAGGAAGTGCTTCCAAATAAATGCCAGTTCCTAAAGCGGTCTGTCAACTCCACCTAATAGACAGATGTCTGTTAAACTAAGATCAGGCTAAATCAAAAATACTTGCAGCCTCCTCACCTCATGTTTGAGCTTGATATATGTGGGAACTGGTAGATCCTTTCAAACTATGGTCTACAAAACATGTGTTTGCCACGTCAGCTTGGTTAACAAGATCATCTTATCGCTGCTGTACTCTACACTTCAGCCTTATTAAATCACCACAGGCAGCTTGAAGATGTTGGAGAAGACAAGTCCAAGAATAACACCCTCAGAGACTAACCTTGACGTCTTCGCAGAGTACGGACTCTGTTCCAGCCACAAGGACAAACGAGCAGTAAAATGCAACAGGAGCTCCAATGAATACAGTATAAATTTAAACTGGGCTTTCCAGAGAGCCACTGTCTGCCTCTGACAACCACAGGACAGACTGGAGCAAGTCCGTCTGCAGTGCTGAGAGGTTGTTCATGTGTGTGTGCACGCATTTAACACACGCACGCACACACATATCCATAGCCAGAACAAGTATATACCTTGGCCTGCCATGTCGACAGGCAGTGATACACTCACCTACAGGACAGAAAGCTCTGTGCCCAAACCCACCCACTCCTGAGGAATCATGGTAGTGTTTGGCTTTGTCTCCATTATAATCGTCAGTGCTGATCCTCCCCTGAGGGGGGCTATTGGATCCTGATTGGTGGCTCACCACAAAATAAGGGGAAAGGCAAGCAAAAAGGGACATTTGTATTACTTCCTTCTGTTTTTATTGAATATGTTTCTATTAGGAATATTTCTAACCCATATCAAATAACACATTGTTTCAATGGATCAATGTCCATAAGCTTTACAATGCATTTCATTTTGTAATAGCAATACAGTCCCTTATAAAAGCATTCACATCCTTTTTACATTTGGCATGTTATAACCAAAAACTTGAAGTCTGCATTTAATTGGGTTTTTATTTGATACAGCAGCACAAGAAAAATTATACTTTGTTTTAATAGTTTTACAAAATAAAATCTGAAAAGTGTGGAATGCATTTGTGTTCAGTCTGGAAAATAAGTACCTTGTAGAACCAGCTTTGTAACAGCTATACGTCTTTTGGGTATATTTCCATCAGGTTTCTACATGTAGAGATTGACATATTTACACAGTTTAACCAGGGTGCCACAGTCCAGTTGTGGAGATCTACTCCCAGACTCCTAGATGCATACCTAAATTCCCTCATCATCATGTCAGTCATCTCTGCATGGGCCTGGTCATGAGCCATTCATTTGATTTAGTTGTGGGGCATCCAAAAGTTGCAGGACAGAAATGGTGACTATAAAGCAGGGCTAAGAGATATCACTGGATCTGCCCAACGCCAGAATATGGTCGAATGAGACAATAATAGGCTGATCAGTTAACACAAAAAAGTGTATCAGTCCATAGGTTCGCCACCCCACCAGGCTCCAGTCCAACCCTACTGTTAAATAACCTAACGCTGCTTTAAACGTCTACACAGCTTTCTCTCTGACCTGTCAGCTTAATCTTCATGATGCTGTTTGTTCTCTGATCTTCTCCAACAAACCTCCGAGGCCTTTACAGAAAACCTGGATTTATGATGATTAATTAACACACAGTCTATTTACTAATTAGGTGACCTCTGAGGAGATTTGGTTGTGCTGGAGTTTATTTAGGGGTAACAGAGTAAAGTGGGTTGAAACCAAATTCACACCACAGTTTCTTATATTTTTGCATGTAAAAAAATGTTTACCTTATACAATTTTAAGTATCCAAAGTATACAGTAGTTTCTCATTTCAGGGGGAAATGTGCCCTGTGACTATTTGAGGGACCCTTTGTTTAAGGAGAAATCTAAAAACAGTGGAAAATGTCTGAGCAGTGTTTTTATTGTCCCGTTTTTGGAAATTCAGATGTTTTAGGAGTGGCTAACTGAGACCAACAGGTCAGCTACTTCCTGTCCTAAGGGGAAAAAAAGACGGAAGTGAGGGAAGAATATTGTGTCTTTAGACTGATGTCCAGTCCCCAAAACATTGCATTGTTGGGATTCAGAGTCTGGCAACTTGCATTCAGTTACAGCTGAATACTTGAGCTGATATTTACTTTAGCAGTGTTCCCCATGGGGCTGGCCTGACCTCAGGAGACCGCCCAGAGAAAACTCTCAGGCTCAGGGATGTGTTTATTTGCAGCAGCAAGCCAGATTGTTGTGGAGTTGGTGATGGGTGGGAAGGGGGGCTCTAACTGTTTTTTTTATACCAGACTGTGCTTGTTCCCCCTGCTCTCTAAGGCTGAGATTGATCTTTTCTCATCACCACAGTATCAGTTGCACTGACAGAAGACCGTGTGCGTTTGTATCTTTTAGCCTGGCCTGGCTGCAGCTGAACAGACACGGCTGGGATACTGTTGTGTGTTGGGGGTTGGTTGGTTGGTCTGGCTGTGTGAAGAGGGGAGGAGGACCTCACATTTAGCTGCCGTCTCTTGGGAGAGATTAAGCAGTTCAGTCTTTGCAGAGTCTCTCTCCATCACTGCCACCGCCTGCTGCTCCTTCCTCTGAACTTTCTCTCTCGACCTTCTTTCTTTGCTCTTTCTGTTCCTCTCTTTCACTCTCGTTTCCCCTGCTTCTCCACTCGTTTGTTTTCCCTTCCATCCATCCGGCCTTCTTGTGACACCATTTGAGACTTCTCTAACTTCAGGACATCCAGCTGATTCTCTCAGCTTACAGCCCAGATGGCAAAGAGTTAGCAGCCCACACACCACCCCTTAGTGTCCCAGCCACATACCAGCCCCACTCTCGGATAGGTCGCTTCGGGTCAGGCCATCCCACTGAGCTGATCCCCCCCGATCCTGTGTGGAGCACCATAGAGCTCAACCACCACTCACATTAATCTCCTAAACGATCCCGGACCTAAGAGGATCAATACTCATTTTCAGGGAGCAGCATGATCCCTTAATGTAGTGGAGGATGGCTATTCACCCCTCACTTTTTATCCCCTCCCGTCCTACTCTTCTTTGTTTTGACTCCCAATTGGAAGAGCAAAAGTCAACCGTTCATTTCATTTCTTGGCCCACTTTAGTTAAAACAATATCTGGCTTTTATTACAGATGTCATTACTCAGGTGAATAGCACCTCTGCAGCTGGACTCGTGATAAAAATGGCCTCCATCTTCATTAGCCAAGGCATTTGTTTTAGTGTAAAGTGGCTGGTTTTACACAATCCGATCCATGTCTTGTAATTGCCCCCTGTGTGCCCCCATTTATCCGGATGAGGGAGGTGTCACAGGGCACCGATGTGAACCATAACTAGCTCCATGTTGTTAACTTTTGTTGCACCAATAAAAGCACACATACCAGTTTTACTCTAGTTAGTTTGAGCCAAATCAGAGGTAGCTTCAGTTTTTAGTTTTAGCTGCTTCAGCAATATGTATACCCAATAAGCTTTCTCACTTTACAACCACAAATTTCAGTTAATTTCATTTGGATTTTATGTGACAAACCAACATGAATCGGTGCATAATTCTGAGGTAGAATGGAAATGATAAATGGTTTTCAGATTTTTCTTTAGAAATATAAACCTGAAAAGTATTCCGCCCGCTTTTTGGTGATACTTTTGAATAAAATCTAGCGTTGCATAGCAGTAGAGTGCGCGGCCACAGCTGTCCTGTTCCTATGCTGCATGTCTTTCCCTCTCTCCACCGCACTTCCTGTCTGCCTACTTAAAAAAAAGCAAAAATAAAAGCCACTAATGTCACAAAATAAATAAACAAAAAAACATATGCATAAATAAAGAAAATCTGATGCAACCAACTGCTTCCAGCAGTAAATTAGCAAAAAGAGTCCACCTGTGTGTCCTTAATCCCAGTATAAATCTAACTGTTTTGTGAAGGCTTCAGACATGTAAAACATGTGGAAGAAGGTGCACTGGTAAGATGAGACTAAAACTGAATGTTTTGACCTACAAACAAAATGCTTTGTTAAACAGAAAACCACAGATCACCCTGAAAACACAATCTCCATGGTGAAACATGGTGGTTGCAGTGTCATGCTGTGGGAATGCCTTTTTTTCCTGCAGGGACAGGGTAATTGGTCGGTGAATGGATACAAGCCAATCCTGGAGGTAAACCTGTTATCAGCTGTAACAGACTTGAGAATGAGGTGGAGGATCACTTTCCCACTGGACATTACTAAACATACAGCCAGAGCTACAATAGAATGGTTTAATTCAAAACATATTCATGTGCTACAATGGGTCCAGTCAAAGTCCAGAGCTAAATCCATTTGAGAATCTGTCAAGAGTTATACTGCTCCTCTGACTAAGCTCGAGCCGTCTGAAGAGTGGGCCACAGCTTCAGTCTCCAGATGTTCCACATACGTTCTGCAAAGTATTGACTCAGGGAGGTGAATACAAACACACGCCACACCTTTAATATTTTTATTGTAAAGTAAAGTCTGAAACCATATATTGTTCCCTTTCACAACTATGCATTTTCTGTTGGTCCATCACATAAACTCTAGTTGGTCACTGAAGTTGGTGGCTTTAAAGTGACAAATGTTAAAGGTTCAAGCATTTGAATACCTGTGAATCACTGTCTTTTTTTCCAGGCTATAAAATGACTTCATGTTAATAGCGCTTTGATTCAAGGAAAATGGGAAAGATGCTTGTTTTCACTAGATGACAAGCATCCCATTTTTTCCAGGCTCTGTGTGCAGGGGAAAGCAGCGCTCCAACCACACGGTTAGCTGGGCATCTCATCATTGATCTTTGCTGATGCTCGCTGTTTCCTGGGCCTTCTCTTTTTTTCATCAGCAAAGTTGCAGACCAAGAGAGCTGGGCTCCTTCCCCACCCTCTCCATGTCTAGCAGGCAGGCTGCACTGGTGGGAGAGGCCACCTGGAGCAAGTTTGGATGTGTTGTTTATGGTAAAGCTATTACTCTCTGCCTGGGCAGCCTGCCCTGAGAGCTGAAGCGCTCTACTGCTACTGAATTATTCACCCAGGAGATCAGCCATCCTCTGTATACAAGCTGTCACATGTAGCTGAATGATAAGCTGATTGTCCAGCAATGAGGACTTTGTTGTATTATCTCTGTAAATATTAAATTTATATAAAGCTGACGTCTTTGTCATGAGGGATGATGTGAGTTCTTCTATCATGAAGATAATCCAAATATTTCTGCACAAAAAATCACTTCTGCTCATTTCTTTCTGTCATTGTGAAGTGAAAGCACTTCCACTTTCATTCAGTTCAAACCTTTTAGCTGCTGTATAATGAGACCATCTGATCATCAGAGAAATACAAACTACAGTGCTGAGGAAATGTATTTCCCCCTCACAGATTTTCTGCATTGCTATAGATCGTCAACAAAAAGCAGTTTTTAAATTATTTTATTAATTAAAGCTAAAAAGCTATGCAACCCAATCTGACCCCGTGTGAAAACTAATTGCCCCTTAAGTCTAACTAACTGGTTGTGCCATCATTGGCACCAACAACTGCTATCAAGTGTTTGCAATATGTGTTAATGAGTCTTTCACATCGCTGTGGAGGAACCTTTCCCCACCCCTTTTTGCAGAATTGTCTTAATTAGAGGATGTTCAAGTATCTGCACTTTGACTAGGACACTCCAAGGCTTCATTTTGCTTTTTTTATTGAGCCATTCAGACGTGGACTTAAAGGTGTGCTTCAGATCATTGATTATTGCTGCACATTATCCTTCAGGATTTTCCACCAGAGAGCAGAATTCATAGCTCCATCTATGACAGCAAGGTCCCGACACAGCATAGAAGCCCCAGATCATCATGCCACCACCACCATCATGTTTGACTGCCAGTTTGATGATGTTTTTTTTCCAATGCTGTGTTAGTTTCACATCAGAAATAATAGGTTGCGCACCATCCAAAAGGTTCCACCTTTCTCTTGTCATTCCACAAACTATTTGGCCAAAAAGACTTGGGGATCATGGGCTGCACGGTGGCGCAATTGGTAGCACTGTTGCCTTGCAGCAAGAAGGTCCTGGGTTTGCTTGGGTTCTCACAGGGTACTCCGGCTTCCTCCCACAGTCCAAAGACATCTCTGTTAGGTAAATTGGTCTCTCTAAATTACCCTTAGGTGTATGAATGAGTGTGTGCATGGTTGTTTGTGTGTTGCCCTGTGATGGACTGGCCACCTGTCCAGGGTGTACCCCGCCTCTTGCCCATAGACTGCTGGAGATAGGCACCAACTATGGAAGAAGAGGTATAGATGTTTTCTGTGAAAGGTTTATGTTCTTTTTTCAGCTGTGGCTTAGGCCTTGGAACTCTCCCAAGGAGGCCATTTTTTTCCCCCAGTCTCTTTCTTATTGTTGAATCATGAACTCTGACCTTAACTGAAGTAAGTGAGGCCTGCAGTGCTTTAGAGGTTGTTCTGGGTTCTTTTGTGACTTACTGAATGAGCCGCTGATGCGCTTTTGGAGTGATTTTGTTAGGCCAGCCACCCCCGAGAAGGTTGTCCACTGTTTCATGCTTTCTCCATCTGTGGATAATGGCTCTTACTGTGGCTTGCTGGAGTCCAAAAGCCTTAGAAATGGCTTTGCAACCCTTATAAGAAAGATAGATGTCCATGACTGCTTCTAATCTGTTCTCGATTTTCTTTAGATCAGCGTTGGGCAGGAATTTGGCCTGGGCATGGCTACTGAATTTTAAACTGAATAAATTGTGGTTAATTCCAGTTAAATCAATTAAAACAATCATTTGTAAATTGCATTTCTGTATTTATTCAAGTCATCTCTGTCTAATATTAAAATTAGTTTAATTATCTGAAACATTTAAGTAGGTCAGAAAAGCAAAAACAGAAGAAATCTGTGAGGGGTACGTATTTTGATGGCACTGTTTGATAAGCAACAAAACATGAGGTACTACTCTGTATCAATATTTATTGCAAACAATTTAGGCAAAAAATACAAAGTCAGTATGTGAAAAACTACAGTATGTGCACAGCATGAAGAACCACTTTTAACAGCAGTGAGTCAATTATTGATTTTCTGTATGATCCACTCAGGTTCAAATCATTTTTTTCAATCTTTAACGTTGTTTCTGTTCCATAACGTTTGCAGCAATTTCATGCACATCTTTGTTTGGTTATAACCACATTTGAATCAAACTTTGGATTTTGGACCCCTGCAATATCTTGATTTATTTGATTTATATACAGAAGAGTTCATGGTTGGCTCAATGACTGTAAAGTGCACAAGTTCTGTGAGTGCAAGACAAGCCCACATTATTATCCATCCACTACCGTACTTCACAATGGTGGAGGGATGCTGTATAACAAGCAAGAGAAGAGGTAAGTTATGTTTGAGCAGTTGTACTACATAGCCAAGAGTATTGGGTCACACAATCAAATCAATGAATACTACAAACCCTCTAACCCCCAATGAAAACTGTAAAAGCTGCCCTTTTACTGAGATGATTTTTCCTGTTGTTTGGAGCATAGAGTTGCACAGCTACGTCCCTCCCCCACTTGTTGCTGTGCACTGTTGGTCAACTTGCTGAAATAAAGGCACCTACACTTTTCCCTGCTTAAAAGAAAATTTTATTTGGCTGTTTGGAAATACTTCTGTCCATGAAAACCATGGACATTCATGGTGTTGAAACCTTTAGGTTATTATCATGAGAATCTCAGACCGGCCATGACTAGGTCTAAGGCTATATATTGGTTTGTTGTTAATCTAAGCTAATATTAACCTATTTTAAAAAAGGTTATGGCTTGTAATTTCCACACTGAACTGAACATCTCACATAACGCATGTCCAGGCAGTGGAAGCCTCTAAATCATCTGCTTCTGGAATAGCTAAAGCTTAGCAGCAACTGTGACTCCTCTTTCCTTTTATTGCAAGTCATGGGACCTCCAGCATCATTTTCCTCTGCAGTGAGTTTATAAACTAAGTGCCCCCATCACCACAAGCTTCCAGAGGAATTCACCTCAGAACATGTGATCCCGGGTGTGTTCTTTTTCTCCACTGACACAGAGAACGCTGTGATAAGCGACCTGTATGTGCATGCGAAGGTATGAGTCTCATTGGACACAGTCTGAACCTGCGCTCACTCATCACGGTCCTCTTCACCGCCACGGCTGTGAGCGAGGCTTGGGATAACAGTGGGGTCTTTCTTCAGGAGGAGGATGGAAACAATGATGACAGTCTCATGACCTCTTCCTCCCTCACCACACATGAGATGCTGCCTTACTACCCCACTGTGCTTCACACGCACATACAAACACAAACAGGTTGCCAGGTTAGAGTGGAGGAGAAAATGCATATTATTTGGTAACTGGATAAACTATAATACTAACAGTTAATTATCAGTGAAGTATTAAGATAGAAAAAACTTCTTTATACCCAGAATAACAGTTTTTGATTAAAGAAAATCTACATTGGCATTCCAAAGCAGATATTTTGAATGCTTAGGGCCTTCTTGGTCAACCTTTAAAACTCACTGAATCATTTATATGTTTCAGTCTGAGCTAGGGAAACATTTTATTCACAATGTAACTGTTAGTAAAAATATACCATTTTAACATGAAATGCATTGTTTACTGAGAAAACAAAGAGAAAATCAAGGGACACAATATAGTAGGAAGGTTAATAGCACTACTATGGGAATAAATACTTTTCTGGCCAGACTTGGCTGCAAAATCAGTTAGGACACACTAGGAAACTAACCTGTTTTTATTTACATATTGTTACAAAAGGCATGTAAAAAATTCTTTGTCACCTTTTCAATAATCGATGTAAAAATCTTAATTGTTATTTACAGCAATCAATCCTTTCTTATAACTGCTCACCAGCTTTTTGCATGTTTCCACTAGTGTTTTGACAATTTCTCTTTGGTGATGAGCTCCAAGTCTCTGAGGCTGGAAGGCCTCCTTGCCAAAACCCTAATCTTTAGCACCCTCTCCATGATAATTAATTCAGGACTCTGGCTGGGCAAATCCATAATGTTGAAATTATTTTTCAACCTACATCCACCAGGGGTATAAATTATTTTGGATTAACTGTATTCCCTAACTTATTTTTATTTTCTGTGTGTCTAACTCAGAAACATCATAGTAGGCCATAGTATGGATAATACATTGTTACTTAAAGGCTTAGTTTGGATTTTTTGAAGTGATGTTCTGTAATGTTACTAATAGTTCCCTTATGTCATATCACTGAAAGGGAGTTGAAAATTAAAATAAATCCTTGGAGTGGTAGAACACTAATCTCTACTGACAGTTTTAGATGACCTCAAACTGAAAAGGTTCATGTCAGTGGAATAGAAACACTCTGTTTATGGATTTTATCAGTATGCAATTTCACAACAGACTTTTATTACATTTGTTGCTTTTTTGTTTAGCCAAAAAATGTCTGTGTTTTAAAACGGAATTATCTTGGTTGAGTCTGGCAGCTGGATCAATTCAACAGACCAGCTGATTGTGAGTCTGCTGTGAGTCGATCAACGACGAGACCTGGAAATCGCAGGAACATAACATTTTCGATGCCGCTGCACAACTGATAGTCTGACAAAAATCCAAAAATCTATCTGTTCTTGGTTAAACTGGAGTGGATTGACAAGTCACAACTGATCAGACTGATTGATCTCTTGATTAATCTCATTTTTACCAAATGGCAATATTTGGTTAAAATGACCTAATGCCTAAATGAACAAAATGCTGGCTCTGAACTCATCTGGTCTGGTGTGGGTTTGGCTACACTAGTTACATGTACCAGGACTGTTGCAGCTGATGTACAGGTCCTTCTCAAAATATTTGCATATTGTGATAAAGTTCATTATTTTCCATAATGTCATGATGAAAATTTAACATTCATATATTTTAGATTCATTGCACACTAACTGAAATATTTCAGGTCTTTTACTGTCTTAATACGGATGATTTTGGCATACAGCTCATGAAAACCCAAAATTCCTATCTCACAAAATTAGCATATTTCATCCGACCAATAAAAGAAAAGTGTTTTTAATACAAAAAACGTCAACCTTCAAATAATCATGTACAGTTATGCACTCAATACTTGGTCGGGAATCCTTTTGCAGAAATGACTGCTTCAATGCGGCGTGGCATGGAGGCAATCAGCCTGTGGCACTGCTGAGGTCTTATGGAGGCCCAGGATGCTTCGATAGCGGCCTTTAGCTCATCCAGAGTGTTGGGTCTTGAGTCTCTCAACGTTCTCTTCACAATATCCCACAGATTCTCTATGGGGTTCAGGTCAGGAGAGTTGGCAGGCCAATTGAGCACAGTGATACCATGGTCAGTAAACCATTTACCAGTGGTTTTGGCACTGTGAGCAGGTGCCAGGTCGTGCTGAAAAATGAAATCTTCATCTCCATAAAGCTGTTCAGCAGATGGAAGCATGAAGTGCTCCAAAATCTCCTGATAGCTAGCTGCATTGACCCTGCCCTTGATAAAACACAGTGGACCAACACCAGCAGTTGACACGGCAACCCAGACCATCACTGACTGTGGGTACTTGACACTGGACTTCTGGCATTTTGGCATTTCCTTCTCCCCAGTCTTCCTCCAGACTCTGGCACCTTGATTTCCGAATGACATGCAGAATTTGCTTTCATCCGAAAAAAGTACTTTGGACCACTGAGCAACAGTCCAGTGCTGCTTCTCTGTAGTCCAGGTCAGGCGCTTCTGCCGCTGTTTCTGGTTCAAAAGTGGCTTGACCTGGGGAATGCGGCACCTGTAGCCCATTTCCTGCACACGCCTGTGCACGGTGGCTCTGGATGTTTCTACTCCAGACTCAGTCCACTGCTTCCGCAGGTCCCCCAAGGTCTGGAATCGGCCCTTCTCCACAATCTTCCTCAGGGTCCGGTCACCTCTTCTCGTTGTGCAGCGTTTTCTGCCACACTTTTTCCTTCCCACAGACTTCCCACTGAGGTGCCTTGATACAGCACTCTGGGAACAGCCTATTCGTTCAGAAATGTCTTTCTGTGTCTTACCCTCTTGCTTGAGGGTGTCAATAGTGGCCTTCTGGACAGCAGTCAGGTCGGCAGTCTTACCCATGATTGGGGTTTTGAGTGATGAACCAGGCTGGGAGTTTTAAAGGCCTCAGGAATCTTTTGCAGGTGTTTAGATTTAACTCGTTGATCCAGATGATTAGGTTCATAGCTCGTTTGGAGACCCTTTTAATAATATGCTAATTTTGTGAGATAGGAATTTTGGGTTTTCATGAGCTGTATGCCAAAATCATCCGTATTAAGACAATAAAAGACCTGAAATATTTCAGTTAGTGTGCAATGAATCTAAAATATATGAATGTTAAATTTTCATCATTACATTATGGAAAATAATGAACTTTATCACAATATGCTAATATTTTGAGAAGGACCTGTAAGTTCTGGTTCAGCAACATGTTTTGCAACGAGGTGATATATGTGTATAATTGGTAAAAAGTGAAGGATATGAAAAAGGTGTGTTTGAATGTGTGGGTGTGTGTTTTTTTTTTTTTTTTTTACAACACCATAGCTCTTATTCCACAAGCTGAGTTTTATTCCTAAGGGAAACCATCTGTCAGACTGTATGAATATGCTTCAGAATCCTGGATGGTATATTTCGCTCATCCACCATAGAGTTTACTAAAACCAACAACCCGCCCTGAAACTCACTTATTTGTGTCAATCCTGGTCGTTTCCTTCCCAGCATCAGTCCCTTCTACCCACTGTGACATCATCAAGGACCTGCATGTTAATTATGCAGAAATAATAGTTGTTTTATAGCAGGCTATTTAAAAATGTTGTAGTTTGATATTCTGGATAGAAAATTCATTACATTTAATCCTGCTGCTTTTTTTTATGAAGTCATTCTGCTGTGGAACAGAAAATGTACATCTGGCTGTTTGAAAAAAATAAAACTAATGTACAAAATGAACAATTATCCCAGGTGGTATAAGTTTTAAAAAATGTAAAGCGTAATTGCCGAGCAAAACACATTCTGTGAAACAGTCAATTTAATTAATTGTTGGTTCACTAGTTATAAACAAAAAACAATTGTATTTGATGCAGATTGCCCAAAATGTGCAAAACAGATCAAACATGAAAAAAAATTAAAAGGGCTTTGGTGAAAGGTGGGCTTAACAGAGGCGAGACCCCAAATGATACAACTTTGGGCCGGCCGCGTTTGGCAGGTTGTTTTTTTCTTGTTACCAACAATTAATACCATATCAACCACTAGGTAGCGGAACTACACCTTTAAAATGACCGCCATAGTGTGTTTTATACATACAGGACGTTACTGAGAGCGAGGCAGGTAACAGAGTACACAGCAAGCCCTCTCCTCTCCCGCATTCAGCGTGTTTATGAGGAGGTACGAGAAGGTAATGCCGTAAAGCCATTTTGTCGTAAACCAGGTGCGGAGAAGAAGGGGAGGTAAAGGGAGAGAGGGAGGTGGTGGTGGAGGAGGAGGAGGGGGAGAAGGGTGAGAGAGGAGGTGACTCTCCGGCAGCATTTAGACACAACGAAAGGATCATGGCGGATGGCCCCAGGTGTAAGCGCAGAAAGCAGGCGAACCCGAGGAGGACCAACGGTGAGTAAAAACTACTTCCTACGTGGAGTTTTTCCTCTCCGGAGGCTCTTCTGTCTCCGGGTAATTTGGCCGAAAAGTTCAGTAGTGTGTGAGCGCTGTTTTTCTGACGCTGAAAGTGGTGGGAAGTAGCGGTGTGGTGTACCGTTATACCTGGGTCGCGACTCTCCCCTCCGCCTAGCGGTCTGCCGCGCTGGGGACCGTTATACGCGCACCTCACTGCGCTGGGAGCGCAGCTGCTCTTTCTGCTCACTATACTCTCATTTATTCATCAGAAAGCACATTTAACATCTGAACCCAGGGATCATTCATTGCTTTTAGCCGTGTTGTGTCGAGTTTAGAAGCCCACCGTAAAACTCGGACCTGTTTCTGAGGGGAAACGGAGTAACACGCGACCTGGTTGTTGCTCGGCTGATTATCTTAAAACAATTTGTGTGAAGAAACATTATTTTTAGTCAGGTGCTTGTTGGACGTGCTTTTGAAATTTGTTGTGCCGGAACAAATAGGAATACAACTGTTTGGTCTGTCCTTATTTTAGTCCACTCCGAGCAGGTAGAGTCTGTTGCTGAGCTACAAGGGGCGGACAAACTGCGTCGTTTCTACTTCTCATTCGGCTGCTTTAAATTACTTTAGCCCGTTCGACGACGCCACAGTTACGTTTTAAATACAAACAGAAAATAAACGTATTGTGTGTTGAAGTCCGTTTTGAGCGCTCACTGTTACCGTTCGCGTGCTTTTCTACTTGCATTGGCTCCGAAAAGTGTTTCATTCAGTGACTTTTCTTTGATTGTTTAAATGATAAAGTGAGGAGTGAAAGCTCAGCAGAAAACACGGACGGGGTGACCGGGGTTCTGGAGAGCGAGGGATATCTCACGCGCTGTTTGAGCGCAGCCCATATAAGGAGAGCGGATCCTCTCCTGTCGCGCGACGGGAATCCTGATTCTTGTAGGACCAGGGTCGCGAGCGAACCTTTCCACGCGCTCAGTTTTCCTTTTCTCGTTTCTGTCCTCGCTACAGTTTGCCGTTTTATCCGTGATGTGTTTACTGCGCTGATCTTAAAGGTGTGAAAATGGTGGAGTCTCTAAATATTTGTATGACACATAGGCTGAATATTAAAATGCGTTGCTGTAAACGTCACGTATTATCTGTATTATCCATGAATTTATGTTTACGGAGCAAGTCGTTTTGTCGCGCTAACATGCGGTGTTTCACTTTGTTTCTGTCCCCCATGGGCTGGCCTGTAACGCCGGGTGTAACTCACAGGAACTGAGGCAACGCAGCTGTTTCGGTGCTGTTTCACTCACTGTGAGCCCATGTTGCTATAACAGTAGTCCGTGGGTAGGGAAAAAATGCGACCGCGTGGTGTTGTGTGTTGCGGGCTTGGCTGTCCTGGGAGTTTTCTGTGGACAGCAGAAGAAGAAGAATCAGGAATGTTTTTCTGCTCTTTTTTTTTTTAACTTCTTTCTTGTCATATTTGATTATTTCTTTTCTCGTTTAATGGGGTGGAATCTTTTGCTTTAAAGCTCAGCTGTCTTTTGTGCATCTTGTTCTTTGAAGGAAGGGAGTCTTTTTTATTTTTTATTTTTATATCTTTATTGCCCCTCCTTTAAGTTAACTCTGTTTTTATTAAACCTTTTATAATAATGACAGCTCTATTGATATGCAAAGTCCTCCTTTTGACCAAACAGATGCCTTTTCCTGTTGCTTTGCCTTTTTTTTTTTTTTTTTGCTTCAAAGAGCTGTTAGGACTTCCCCCCTCCTCTGTGAGGACTGACAATCTGTCATGTAGATCAACTTCCCTGCATTTAAGTGAAATGAAAGGGTTCTGGATCTTGTAGTCTTTTCGTTAATTTTTAAACATTTAGTTTTAAATGAGCTTGTGCCACCAGTCTGAGCCCTGCTCCCTACGGGCAGTGACTCAGCCAGGTTCCTGGCTGGCGAAGGGGGAGTGGAGGTGGCTGAGATCAAGGTGAGCTCAATTGCTGGACTGTAAACAGAGACGTGTTAACAGCCTGTAGGACGACAGGTGTTTCCAGTCGCCTTAGCCCCCCGACCTCCATGGGGACCAGCAGCCATCCTCTGCGATGGTAATTTAACGCAGCGATTTGGGAATAGAGGAATGCACCGGGTATTAACATTCTTGCAAAAATAAACAGGGCAGGGATGCTGGGGTGGCTTTGGTTTATATGCTCTGGAGAGATTTCTCCGCATTTTATGCAACCAGGTGCAGGGTTCTAACACAATATGCAAAAGTATGGAGTTTGATTTTTTCTTTAAATGTATTTTACAGATCTGGATCTGGAAAAGAAAACAACTTTTCCCATCCTATTTTCTAAACATTGTATCCATCCATCCATCCATCTTCCTTACCTTCTGTGGTCTTTGAAGGTTCCTAATATAAATCCTGATCACGATAAAACAAATATTTGTCATACATTCATAATGAGGTTCCAGATTGATGCTTTATCAAATGACTAACAGGGAAATGAGAACTCTGAGAATTCGAGTCAGGAAAAGTATGGAATATTGTGGAAAACATAAAAGTAGATCCCCATACTAAATTCAGCTGACAAATCAATACGTTAAGCATTGATGTGTGCAGATCAACTTATGTGTTTACCACTGTTGACCATTTGTGGACCAGCATCTATTGTAGTGGATTTTTTACCTCCATGTCTTTCCTGTATTGGACAAATTATGGAGTTTTGACAGGAAGCCATAGCGGACGAGGTGCTGGTTGGGACTGGTTCTGTAGCCCCCCCATCCACACACACACGCCTACTCCTGCCTTCCAAAAGACATCTGTTTACATTTAAGGGGTCCGCCCCTGTTGTGTGAGGAGTTTGGCTCAGGAGGACATTTTTCATTTATCTCTCAGCTTTTTAGCAGCTTCCTCAGTGAGCTTCATCTGAAAGTACCAAGTAAGAAGAAAATCCCCCACAATGCCTCAGCGCTCACTTCGTCTCTTTCCTCGGTCTCCCCCTTCCAGAGCTTGGGCTTTATTTTGGAGAATAGCGAGGGGTGGTGGGCAGGGAGGGAAGGTTGAGACACAGTAGCTAAGGGGGGGAGGAGGGGTTGTCTGATTGCCCCCTGACCTGGGCACCCATGCGTTCTTAGAGTATGACTTCACTTTCCCCCCTCTGTGCCATTGTGTGGCTTCCAGCATGTCCAATTGTGTTTGTGTTTAAGTCTGTTCAGTGACAGGGGGAGAGATGGGGAGGAGGGGGATTCCCTCCCTCCATCTATCCTTCTCCTCCACTCTGACCCCTCCTCTCTTCAACTAGGAGCTCCATGTTCCCTGCAGAAGAACAGTGGCTGGGAAGGAAGGGAGGGGGAGATACAACAGGTGACAAGCGTCTGCTCTGGCAGATGCAACGTATGACATGCAACTCATTGTATCTCACAGTCCAAATTATCCACAAATACTAGTTGCTTTTTCATGTTTTTCCACACTTCCAACCAATGAAGTTTGGAAAACATCTTTCCTCGTCAAACTCTGTGATGTACGAGTAGACCAGCATCTCTGTTGAGGCAGCTTAATGATTAGCTACTCCCACAGAGGAGGAGAGCATTAGCCTATAAAAAGGTGCTCTCCCTTCATAAAGAGGGAGTTTTAAACCCCGAGTCAGTTTCAGTAACCCCCTTAACTGCGCTCGGATGTGCTTTATTGGGGTTTGTGTGGCTGAATGGCTAAATGAACCATTGTGAGTTGGGGCTTTGGCGAGGGGGAGCCTGAGGAGAAAGAGCCTAGTTACCTTTGCAGTTCGCCTGCTCTACCTCATACACTTTGAGCGGCTGAAGAAAAGGACCATTCAGCGGGCCCGGCATGGGGAGGGAGAGCCCTTTTCACACTCAGCTTGTGGGAAACTTCTCCACCACTCTGTGCACGCCATTTGCATATGACCCATTCTTTTTGCAAAGGTCCCTGTGAGGGTGGAATCTGTGGAACGTTTGCAGAATTTTTTTAATCCTTCTCTCACGCAGCCTCCAGGCCTCTTGAGGGCTTGCATTGCAGCACTCAGTGTGACTGTAGCCCACACCTGAATATCAACACAGTACCATCCGTGTGCTGCCCCTGTCCTCTGTACAGTGCCTTGCAAAAGCGTTTTTGAGCACAATCTTCAGTGGATTTTATGTGATAGACCAACACAAATTGCAGTTATGATACATTTCTTAGAAAAGTCTGGTGAAAAAACTAATGTCCATTTGTTTTCATCCCCCAGTGAGTCAATAGTTTTTACATCTACATTCTGGTAGAAGTAAAGCAGCAGGACTTTTTCTCAGTCCTAAAGCATCTGAAGAGCTATTTTCAAGTCTTGCCAAATCATATTCTAAATTGGATTTAGAGGTGTGGACTTTGACTAGACAATTCAAACAGATGAAAATGTTGTGGTCTATACCAGGGCCTTGCAACCAGAGACTCCAGAGCTCCATGTTGCTCTTTGGCCCCTCCCCTGTGGATCTAATAAAACTAAAAAAGAAATGATTAATTATAAAGGTAGTAGGAGAGGGTGGCTCCAGCAGTTCTTCTGTATGTTTTATGCAATATCTGCATATCTACAACAGTTCACCAATCCTACCAGGCTTTTGAAAGTAATTTAGATGTTTTTTAGCTTTAAACTCTTTCTTTATATTTTTGAGTGGGCTATCTCTCTTTCTTCACTTTCCATATTTATGGAAAGTTCTTACTTAGCTGGCTTCTTTCTATAAAAGGATTTTTTTAACTTGTTGGATGATTCAATTTTTCCTGACGTCGTAAAAATTGAAATTTTAGTTAAATTTGCTTAGCTTTCAAAATAAAACATTTCATTTAGTACATATCTATTAAATCTATCTTGTTTTACAGCTCTACTTTGTTGCAGCAGGGAACAAAAGTATCTCTTTGAATACCATTGCATTGCAGCTCTGGGTGTGTGATTATTGAGGTTGTCTTGCTGGAAGGTGAACCTCTGCCCTGGTCTCAGGTCTTAACAGTTTCCTTTCCCAGAATTGCTCTGTATTTATACCGCATTCAAGTTGTCTTGGACGTGAGAGCTCAGAGCAGGGATTGATGTCACACTGAGGTGAGTTCATTCTGGTTGTAAGTCAGAAAACAGTCAGATTTACTACTGGCCTACAGGCCGACAACAGTAGATTTCTCTCCATTTTATGCGTTGAATCACAAAGGGAACATGTTCACTACTAGATATTTTACAGAACTACACATGCTTTTAAATGAGACACAGACCTTTAGAGGTGAAAATACTGACAGCTTTTACTGCATTCTGTATGTCCACACAATCTCTGCGTTGCTTGGGAAGGTATGACTTTCCAAGGTGAAATTCTAACCTCAGTGAGCGCTCTTGTTGTTTTTCCTGATTGGAAACCCGGAAGATCCAACCTCCATGTACAAAGAGAGCACAGCATTTGCTCCATCTATCTTCTTATAAACTCTGATCCTCTGCTGTCCCTGCTAAAGAAAAGCATCCCCACACCATGATGTTACCACCACCATGCTACACTGCTGAGTGGTATGTTCAGTGTAATGTGCAGTTAGTATTCCACCATAGATAGTGTTTTGCATGTAGTTCAGTTGCGGTCCCACCTGACCGGGGAAGTTTTTTTTAAACATTTGCTGTTTTTCCGGTGTTCTCCACGTAGCTGGTAGGAAACTGCAAACAGGATGCCATGTACCGTTCTTTCAACTAAGCCTTTCTTCTCACCACTCTTCTGTTATGGCCAGGGTTGTGGAGAGCAGAACTAAAAGTTGTGTTGTGTGTAGATTCTTCCACATGAGCTGCGCACCTCTGCAGCTCCTCCAGAGTTACAGTGGGACTAAACTTCGTCACAGCGTTCTCTCTGACCTGTCGGCTGTGTTCCTTCCTCGTCAGGATACTGTTTGTTTTCTAATGTTCTCTAACCTTCTGAACCTCTGAAGCCTTCACAGAACAGCTGGATTCATCCTGAGATGAAGTCACACACAAGTGGACTTTGTTTACTAATTACTAAATACACACAAGCCACACTTAAAACCATGTTTCCTAAGAAACATTTAGCATGGCACTTTATTTTCACTCAGCTGCTTGTGAGACCTGGTGTGCTGTGTTTAATAAAAGGTTTCACGTTCAATTTAGCACATTCTTAGCTAGCACCATGATGCAGCAGGTCGTCCTGGAAGCTGTCACTCATCCTGTCTCAAAGGACAGAGACATCCTAGGCTTAGGGCAGAAGGATGGGGTTAAGGGTTACTCTGTGGTAGTACAGGGGGGAGGCTATTGTGGTTTCAGGGTTGCATCTGCTCTCTGGACTGCACAAAGACCTAACCGTTGCACTGACGCTAAATATGCCCCCCACAGTTGTTACACTCACACTGTCACCCCATAATAACGGCCTGGGTAGCCCCTCACCAGCTCAAAAGATCATTTTGGTGTTGTAGTAATCAGAGTTGCCTGTTTGGCGTGACACAACATCTACGTTGACATTCTTCTGGTTGTTAAGTGATACATGCTGACCCCTAAACACAGAAACCAGCTCAGGATGAGCAGCAGAGCTCAGTTAGGTGTATAATCTCAACTAAGTGAGAAGAAATGACTCCTAACTGCTGTCCTGACTCCAAAGTACTCAGACAAGTGAGACAACATTGTTTTATTCTCGTCAGTTTTTCCTAAACTAATATTAGTTCCCTGCTCCTCTCTCAGCCCTTCCCTGACAGATAATATTCGCGGTAGCACGTCTACCTGTGGGAGAGATTACATTTAAATTGCCATCCATGCGGAGGTAAGTACTGTGAATGCTGCGTCCTGAACGGTCTGTTGATGTGTGTTTTTAATCATGTGTTTGGTGGCTGCTCTTCAGGCTCACACTGAGTCCCTCTGGGTCTGTCTGCACACCCCTCCTTGTCCCCACATCATGACCACCGCCTCACCCACCTACCCCCGTCTCCTCCCCTGCTCGGGGTCCTCAGTGGAGCGGTTAATGAAAAAGACTGGACTGACACAATAGGCAGAAGGCGGGCACGGCGAGGGGCCCTTCCCTCAGAAACCTCTGCTGTAGCTTTAGTTTAGACCATCTGAATGTCAGTCTGATGGCTTTGTCTTTTTACCTCCAGTACATGTTGGATGTCTCATGCCTTTTAGATGTGCTTGACCTTATAGTGGTCTCACAGTGTCTCTGTCTACGTCGATGAAATGAGATGACAGCAGATGAAGAGTAATCCACTGTCATGCTTTGAAAACAGCCTAGCCTGGCGTTTTGCCAGCCCTTTATGATGACCATATTGATTTTCCTCTCCATAGCACACAGAACTGATAATGGCCCTCCTGAGGGGCTACACATTCATATTCACATCCTGATCCCAGTTGCTCAGCGTTGCTGTAATGTCCCAGCGGCCACAGTGACTTACAGATTCACTACTCAGTCCTAAAAACGTATTGCACAGGCCAGGAAAAGCGGGCCTAATGATAGCTGCAGCAGGAAAAAAAAAACCTTAGTCACCGTGTTTGTTAGACAGAGGGAAGGCCGACTGTGACGCTGAATGTCAACATGGATAAACATCCACACTGGATTAATGAGAGAAGAATGGGCAGCCTGAACCAAGAGGGAGGGGAGCATGCAGCATCCACTTTGCCCCATTTAACCCATGAGTGATTTGTTGAGGTCCCCCACACGTGGATCTACACAAAGGTGGCAGCAAGAGACAGAAGAAGACAGAGGTTTAGGTTGTGAACAATATATGACAAAGCAGATCAAACCACACAGGAAAGCTATTACTGTTAAAGGTAGCATTATATAAATACTAATAAAAAGTAAGATAGAAATATTCTTAGCTTGTTTTGATTGTATTTGGAAATATAGTTATATAAATGACTTAGAGGCAGCCTCAGTGTCTTTCACACAGCGTGTATTGTCTTCCTGTGTGTATTTAGCTCCATCCATCATCCCATCAACTGTGACCAGTTTCCCTGTCCCTGCTGTAGAAAAGCATCCCCACAGCATGATAGTACCACCACCTTGCTTTTCCATTAAGATAGTGTATTCGGGGTGATGAGTAATGCAAATTTATTGCCACACATATAATTTTGCGTGTCAGCCAGAAAGTTCCATTTTGGACTCATTTGACCAGAACACTTTCTCCCTTCCTCTAATGGACTATGTCAAATTTCAAATGGTTTTTCTTATGGTTTTCTATTCACATTAGGTTTCTTCTTGACACTTTTCAATAAAAGCCAGATTTACAGAGTTCATGGCTAACTGTGGTCCTGTACCTGGTGATAAACAGCATCCCCACAGCATGATGCTGCCACCGCCATGTTTCCATTTTTGTGGGTTAAAACTGAGTTCAGAGTTGTTAGCCTGTCTGTCTTTATGGATGCTTATTACATACCTTTTGGCATAGTTGTCCCCTTTAGATTTTGATATTTTGTCTCTGTATGTAGTTCTCCTGTCTAAAGCCCCTGTGAGACATGTCAGAAGATGCTCTGTATCAATGCAGGTTGTGCCTGCCCCCAACCTCTCTAAGCACACCTGTCCTGGCTTAGCTCACCCCTACCAACATTCAGGTGTTTCCAGGCAAAACACAAAGTAGGTGTGCGTATGCAGCCTTCCTCTTTCTTGTCATAACGTTTGCCCATAAGTCATTGAAGCATGGCCTTCCACTGATCATGTCTGACGTTGGACAATATCCTTTATTACTGACTGATGACGTTGTCTGCTTATATTATGTAACACTCATCACTGGTGGTGCAACCAGTAAACAACATATTCATGTGTCCCAGTATGAATTTCCACTATGTCGCTGCATTTGTAACTCTGGAGTCCCATGCATTCACTCCCTGTCTGTCATTTCTCTCCCTTGCAGCTGCCTCGGCGCTGACTCCTCGGCTGCAGCAGGTGCTGAAGGCATGCAGCAACTCAGCTATACAGCATTCATAAATAACACCTGACAAAAGTATGAGAGAGCCAGGACTGCAGCCAGAGTGAGGAAAGCGGGGCAAAGATTGAAAGTTTCCTCCAGCAGGATAGTGGGATGGGGTTCATGGTCAAATGTTGGAAATGTTCAGAATAGAGACTAAGTGCAGATAAAAGAAAAATGTTAGCATTCACTAAAATGTGAATATTGCTTGTGCTTTTGAGTTTCCAACTCTAACCAAGGCCAACTTTTCAGTAAACCTTCTATGCAAATTTTGACTAAGTGGATCTTTCTGAAGCTCAAGGCCAGCTCTAAGTGACTGGTTAAGTGGGGATTTATATTTAAAGGAAGGGAGTGTTATCTTTTCTGTAATTAAGATGTAAGAGCTTGGAACAATGTTAATTGTGCTCTAAAAGCAGACAAAGAGGTCAGAAAAGAATTTATATGCACACCTTTACAATCATCATCAGTAATGAATCAGCACTCAGAATAAATGAAGCCATAAATCATCCTCTGATCAAGGGCCGTTAATGAGCAAAGCTCAAAATGAAACCAGCGCTTTGTAGTTGTCATTTACTGCTCTTCAAATCCACACACACACACACGTACACATCCTGCCTCATCAGAAGCTATCGATCAGCTTCTCGGGGCGAAGGTTAGTTTGTCATTTTCTCTTACCTCACCGTGAACAAAACCAGGAAGCGTGTGAGAGATTACGGCCCAGGATGCAACCTGAAAGCCCTTTATCTCTGTGAAAACAAGAGGCTTCCTGCAGACCTGCTCCCATCCAGGACCCCCCCACCCCCACCCCTTCCTTTGCCCAGCCAGGCCCCCCGGCACCTGTGGCAGCCTATTTAGGGATCCTCATCAGGGATCAGGGCTGTGGAGACCACAAACCAGAGGGCAGAAAACATGAAAGCCTTGAAAAAAGAACTTACAGTTTTTGATGTAGGGCTGCCTCCACAAGCAAAGCTGTTAGTCTAACTGCATTAATTTAAAACAGAAAAGCACCAATCATTCCTACTACCTCTAAAATAATCTTCCATTATTTACTATTACAATTATACTCTTGTCTCTAATACTGTTTGATATGTGTTTTATTCATGCATTCATAATGACCCACTAGATTTAGATGTTATTTCCAAGTGCAGAATATTTTACAGTTTTAAAAGAGTAACACAAGTAGACCAAGTTGCTTTTAGCTGGATAATTAGTTGGGATTAAGTAGCCAGACTGTTGTCAGCCAGTTAATGGACATGCTGCTTGTAGCTATCCAACTATAGTTTTAAAGTGTTTCCCTGATAAGAGGTAAGAGTGATAATTAGCGCTCCTTTGTTTTTCACATCATGTATCCTGTTCTGCCACATTGGTTGACGATTGCCAACAACCGATGTTCAACTGGATCGGACTTGACCAGGTCCCAGCAGAACGGAAAGTCAGAAATCCGATCTTTTTCCGACCACTGAATGGTCCCATACTAATTGCTACTGGGTTGTGCTAAACATAGCACTCTTCTGTGTAGACATTGTTACTGAGTGACGAAGAAACTGTATTTTTTAAATGTTAAGACATGTCTGAGGTTCATTCAGGCTCAGAGAGAGTGAGAGGAAGGCAAGATAACAGGAAGGCTAAATAGAGAACAGCAAATGTGATCTGTTTTAGCTCACAACCTCAGTCTGGATTGGAACAAGCTTGAATTGGAAATGTTGACATCCTTGCAGGGAGTGGCGTATCTCCAACGTTCATTGGACGAGAGGTGGGATACATCCTGAATAGGTCGCCGGTCCATCACAAGGCAACACAAACAGACACATGACACATGCACGTGCCTAAGAGCAATTAAAACTAACAATTTAACCTAACAGCCATGTTTTAGGACTGTGAGCTGCAAGGCACCAGCGCCAACATCTGTGCCACCATGCAGGGCCTGAAGAGAAATCACAACTGACAGTTCAAAGCCTTACAAAAATGGGAATTCAAAACTCAGCCCCAAAACATGTTGGCAGTGTGCAGCAATAGGTGGGGGAGGGTGAACACTGCATCACTCTATGCTCTATACAACTGAGCGGAATGCTGTGATTTGCTCACTCTTGGGCTGAAGTTTAGCAGTTTCCGAGGCTCTTCATCTGTTTATTTAGAGGCTGGGAAGGACAACTGATAAGCACAACCCCAATCAGCTCCTGTAACTTTACATGACTGTTCATGTCTGAAACTGATCACTTCAGTTAAGGTGTTGTGAAGTACTCACATGTATTTTCATGACCATTAAACCTTGTTTGGTTGTTTTGTTAGCATCAGAAAACACCTTCCTTCTCCTTTAAGTTTCTGCCCCAGCTGGCAGGGGTGGTTTGTCTCGACAGTGGTCTGCCTTGAATTTCAATGACCCCCATCCTCCCCCTGGTCTTATTGTGCCATAGCTGCTAACTGGCTCCTATTCACTGCAGTGCCCTGACTTCCCATAGGGACCTAGATAAACAAGGGCCATTCAGTCCCCTCCTGCCCGCCTCGGCCTCTTCTTGTTTCGGTGCCAGCCTGCAGCTCGCCCTCAGCAACGGGCTCTGTGCCATCCATGCCTCAGCTCCGCACTGGATACAATCCGAGGGATTAAACTAGGACCGGTGAACGTGAGGTATCTGTGACGAGGATGGGCTCCATGTGTTTGTGTTAGAATGTAAAGAGTGTGAGGGAGGGAGCAGCTATCTGTGGGTGTGGTGGGACGATGCAGGCCAGGCTGACTTCCTGTTGTTACAGTCCGTCAGGGGAGCTCAGGGGCGGGGAGATGCTCCCATGAGATTACCCCGTGAGAGTCATATGGTTGGCCTGCGTTGCAGTCAGAGACCTTGTTTTTCTGTATTTTTTTTTTCATCTTGTGGTGGCGTGGCCCAGTTTGTTTAGAACATTCCTAATCTTTACCTTAACTCTGACCCGGGTGTGAACTTTCTTCTTTTTTTTTTGGTAGTATTTCTTTACGTCTGTTCTTATCAAGAGATCTCCAAGGAAAACCTCCCATCTCCCTGGGTGCTTCTATCATTCTCCCTCTATCTCTCCTAACCAGATGTTTAAAAGCTATTTGTTTGTTTACTCTGTGGAAGCCAGTTTGATTGATGCGACCATAAAACACTGCCTGCAATCCTATGCCACACATCTCTCTACTTCAGCAGAGAGTCCTACAAATTAATCCTTGCAGTTGAAGTTATATTCAAAGTCAATGTTGTTGCTGGCAAATACATTTGAGAAGATGTAATATCCAGCTGACCGCCATCATTTCGACTTGGAAGCTAACTTAAAGCAGTGTCCTTTGAAACGATCAGCTGTCTGATAAATCTGTTGAATCAGGACAGACATCCGGCGGGGTGTGGTAGTGACACAGCGTCTAGACTGGATGAAAGGTGAGCGGCTGTCTCCGAACGGGATTCGAATATGAAGGAATCTCGTTCACCGCCATGCAACCCCCAATGACAACTAAAATCAGAGAAGATACTGAGAGATTTCATGGCAATCAACATGTGTGAGATAAAGTAAGTTGGGTCCTTTACGAGAAAAGCTTTATGTAGAGCTCCTCTTGGCTCACATCTGAGCTGCGACTAATAACTGTATTGTCCCATGACAGATAATGTAGATGTAAAGCTGTTTGTTGTCAATGATGAGTGTGTTGAACTGAGGCATGCTCCTTCCCCCATCCTTGGAGACCTTATCCCTCAGGCAGAGCCGGTTGCATTTTATTAAAACCACTGTTCAAATAGACGAGCCCTCTGATCAACAAGCAGATTAACCGACTAATAAAACATACATCACAACATACAGAGAGGTCCCTTAGTGGCTGTTTGCTATTAATATACAAATATGGAGGATTAGTGTCTGCTGTCTGCCTGGCCACGGAGAGGGGATTAGGGTCCTGGTCCAGACAGATTGGATTTAATGTGTGTGTAAGACTAAACGATGGCTGGGCCACAAAGCCCTTATGTATGTACAGGCTGATCTCTGCTCTCTGGCTCTGATGCAGTCACAGCCTGTTTGTGTTTGTGGTTCAGTTGCATCCAGTAACATGGTGCTGGTTGGGGGTCAGCTTTGACACAAAATCCTGGGTTCTGTTGCATATCAATTAGGCCTGGCAGGGATGAGCTTCACACGGTGTAATAAACATAAAGTAAAGGAACATAGCATTGATTATTACTGTCATAATGTTATTTATTTTATACGTTTACTGTTTTTCTGATTTTGATACATAGAAAAAGTTTATCACTAGAAGTATAAAAAGCTGAAATTAGTGTCTTAAATAATTGTGCAATCTGCCCCGCAACTTGCCATCTGTATTTGTAAAACAGCATTACCTTCATTAAGTGTGATGGGTGGAACATCTTGTGTGTCCACACCTTGACTGTCCCTGGTTTGTAATTTGTAAAACGAACAGCTGCGTTTACTGGAGGTTTTCAGGGAAATAAAAACTGATGTTTTTAGCTCGATCAGCCATGACCAGGGAAGGGCAGGTCAGAAACTTTAAAATCGAATCTTTTTTCAATCAGTAAATGCACCATGCTAAAGTTTAACAGGTGGCACTGACAACATAATAATAATGTTGATATTTGGCTTGGAAGGACATACTGGTGGAAGAAGACTAAAGTTATTAGTTAATTTCAGTATCAGTAAAGTGTTTAAAATGAAGTCAGAGGATCACAGAGATGTAAGCAAACAACATCTCCTGTGACATATAAAGACATGGCTGTGGTTCATTCAGGCAGTGGGAGTGAAAGAGAGTAAAATCCCTGCTGAAAAACCAACCCCAAAGATTCTGATCAGTTTGTTTCTAAAACTGAATTGTCCTGTAAGTGAGGCAAAGTTGTAGTTGTTTCAGCCATTTGACATGCAGGGTGCAGCAGCAGGTGGGGGAGGGTCAGCTGTATGTTACTATATGTTCAACAAACTGAGAAAAGTCTGGTCAAAGCAGAACTTTGTCTGGCATTTCATAAAAGGACTTTAAAGCGTAGGAACAGCAAGAAGGGAAATCTTAGCTGCAGCTTTTTAAAGCTTTGGTATAATTTAATCTTTCTAACTGGTCCATGCCTAGCATGAACCTGTACCATTACTGGGATGCTTTTGGGCAATAAAATACAATAGATAAATTAGGGGTTTGCTGTAATACTCGCCTAGCTTGGTTATGATAAGCTCGTTGGCTGGTGTCGTTTTCACGGCAAATAGGATAACATCAGCCAGGCACAGTGACTGATATTGTCCTGTCTTATTGTGTCACTGTTGAGTTTTAAACCTACAGGATTTATTTTCCATCAGTGGTGTACGTTTCACAATTAGGCAAACACTGAAAAACTCATGAAATTACCAGGAATAAGCTTACTTGCACCGAGTTGAACGGGTTTATGACATGTTTTAACACTTCTATGGATAAAGAAATATTCTGATGAAGGGCTGGAATTTTATCATCATCTGAGATCAAATGAAAAATAAATGAATAACATGCCAGCTCACACTTACACAACTGCTGCACCCTTAATAATACAGTACACATAGACCACAGTCCGCTACATACCTTGGTTTGGGTCACATTTTGAGATGATTTCAGCAAAAAAAGTTTCCTTTGTGTGGAAAATAAACAACACAGACAAGCAAACCATTGTCAACGAGGAAGCTCTGAGTTTGCAGGTTATATACAACAAGCAAGTATATATCGAAATCAATTTAATATTGACAATATTTTAAAAATGTTCTTTCATTTTGGTTGCAGGCCAACGTAACGTATGGATAATTACAAAATGTGTCTTTTTCCTAGCGAATAATTGTAAAAAAGAAAAAAATTATAATAATAATACATAATGAGTGTTTGTTTAAATTGAGCTGGCTTCAATTTTAAGCAAAATCTTTGTGACCATTTCTGGTTTACATATCTCCACTACTTGCTCTAAAGAAACTCACCCAGCCAATTTAAAACCAGTGCTTGCTTTGCTATGGTGTGGAGTCCGTTGGATCATGGCATCTACTTATTTTGGCACATAGATATGCAATAAAAGCACCTGCACACCCTCTTCTGGATGAAATCGCTGATTGGCTCTGAATAATGTATACTTTGTCAGATTGTATACAGGTCTGCGGGCTTTGACAGAGTCCTGGTCGGTTCCAGTAGTTTCCAATTCATGGCTGGCCTAAACCTTTTAATTCTGATAGTTTATATGGATCCAATTCACAACAAATGTGATCTCAAGGCACTTTCCATGACAAACAGTCCAGTTATACAGAATGTAGTTCAGTCCAATACACAAGACACCAGTTTAAATCTTTACAGGACATTTCAGTTGTACTGTCAGGTTTAGATCTAAATATCATAGAATAAAGTCAGACTCAGTCGATACATTAGTATTAGTCTGATGCAAGTTGCTAAACTCTATCAGAATTTCTTCATAAACTCCTCTGAACAAAGGAAATATCGAACACAGATTTGTTTTACATCCTAACTTCCTCTCCACTAACCTCTACTTCTGTTTCCTCACTCTTAACCTGTAGCTTTAAGGCAAACTAAGCCCAAACTCACCGATTAAAGTAAAGGTGGGTGAACACACAGACATGAGCAAACCCTTAGTGGGACATAAGTGAATAAAACTGACCTTGGCCGTCGTCACTAAAAAGGAAAACACGTGTAGTATCCTATCCTGCAGATGTCCTAGAGATAGCAGTGGGTGTGCGTGTCTTTTACCTGTTTTAACATGCAGCACACACACACACACACACACACATATAAACTGTTATGCAGGGCCGCTTATCCCCAAGGGCGCCCAGCTAAAGGAGAGAGATCCCCTTAATCATGTCCCTGTCCCACATCCTCGTTATCAGACACGATTAATGAGCTCTCCATTAATGAAAAAAAGGAGGTGCCAGCCCCTACTGTAGGAAGGATTGGGAGGGTGCTAAGAGTAAATGCTCCCCCAGGTGCACTGACATCATCTTGCAAGGTGGACGTGATAGCCGTCAAATCGCGCCTTTGTCAGGAATGACAAGGCGTAGGTGTTTGTTCAGAATCCGTCTGCATGCACAAGGCCCCACTCTCAGCACTTGTCTGGACTGTTCAAAGCCAACATCTCGAGTCTAGTCCATTCTGCCCTTTGTATATCTGTCTTCCTCCTTTGTGTGTGGTGGATATATACTGTTAGGTGGGGAGGTGGGGGACAAGGAGAGCTTGATGAGACTGTGGAAGAGGAGGAGGGGGCGAGGAGAGGGCGGCAGGTGCAACGGACACCCGGTGCAATCACCGGCGCTCGGCAAAACCGGCGACAGGAAATCAACGTCGTCTTGGCAACCTGGCACTATCGATTAAGCACGGCCATCTCCAAGCTCACATCATGGTCCCGGTGGAAATGGCTTTGTGTTGGGTTTCAGGGGAGGAGGAGGAGGAGTATTGGGAGGAAAAGGAGTAACAGAGGAAGAAAGATGATTGTCTCTATTTCCTCCTTAAGTAAACATTTTGCTCATCTCCATGCTGCCGTGAATTACTTTCAGATTTACGACTTGTCCCAAAGCCACCCTCCTCATCGAGGCCTTCAGAGAGCTCTGCTAACATTTAACACTGCTGTGTCTCTCAGCCTTCCCCCGTGTGTCTGTGAGGACACCTCTCCCAGCGTTTCTGTTAAGGACTCATAAACTTTGAGTTTTCTTTCTCCACAGGACGATCAGGTTGCTGAGCAGAGCCCTGGTGGATTGTGATTACACCATAATTGTACTCTGAAGTGGTGATGTTGCATAAGCTCTGTGCACAAGCAATCAATAAGCAGCATTGATTTGGTAGGTGGAGTATTTTTGGCTGATACTGCACTCACTTTACGTAGGTCGTGTTTCTTTTCACTTCCTGCTTTCTCTGTTTAACTCCCAGCTGTTTTGGTTGGGAGCATGCTTCCTATGCAGTCCAGAAAAGTCTGGTTATGTATGGAATTCGATTTAATCATTTTCCAAGTGGAATGGATCAGGGTGGAAAAGAGAAGATTTAATATCCATGCATCCATCTAAGATGGAAAATTACATTTACATTAGAGATGCTCTGACTAGTAGCTGATCGTCAGTTTTTGCAAAGCTTTGACTTTTCAATTTCGATTTCAGCCAATTGCAATTTTTGTGTTAGAGCTATATGATAGGAAGGTGTAAAAACAACATTCAAAATCAAAACAGAACAAAAATATTGGAAGTGGAAGTGGCATTGCAAATCGCAAATGTTGCTTTTCTAAAACAAAGACAACATGATTTGGAGTAGACATTTAACTGTCTTTAAAATGTTTTATTAGTGATTAGCATGGTTAGAAGAGTCAGCATTGCAAAAAAAAAAAAAGAAGCTGTTAACATTTCCATTCAGCCTTCCTGTTATCTACTTAAAGTCTTGCTCTCTCACAGCCACAGTCATGTCTGGACATGCCATAGAAAATAGTTTCTTTTCAAAAAAAACTTCCACCATCCTAGTGCTACCAAACTATGAGTGTTGTTGTTAGCATGACTGGTGGTGCTTACTACAGGTCCTTCTCAAAATATTAGCATATTGTGATAAAGTTCATTATTTTCCATAATGTAATGATGAAAATTTAACATTCATATATTTTAGATTCATTGCACACTAACTGAAATATTTCAGGTCTTTTATTGTCTTAATACGGATGATTGTGGCATACAGCTCATGAAAACCCAAAATTCCTATCTCACAAAATTAGCATATTTCATCCGACCAATAAAAGAAAAGTGTTTTTAATACAAAAAACGTCAACCTTCAAATAATCATGTACAGTTATGCACTCAATACTTGGTCGGGAATCCTTTGGCAGAAATGACTGCTTCAATGCGGCGTGGCATGGAGGCAATCAACCTGTGGCACTGCTGAGGTCTTATGGAGGCCCAGGATGCTTCGATAGCGGCCTTTAGCTCATCCAGAGTGTTGGGTCTTGATTCTCTCAACGTTCTCTTCACAATATCCCACAGATTCTCTATGGGGTTCAGGTCAGGAGAGTTGGCAGGCCAATTGAGCACAGTGATACCATGGTCAGTAAACCATTTACCAGTGGTTTTGGCACTGTGAGCAGGTGCCAGGTCGTGCTGAAAAATGAAATCTTCATCTCCATAAAGCTTTTCAGCAGATGGAAGCATGAAGTGCTCCAAAATCTCCTGATAGCTAGCTGCATTGACCCTGCCCTTGATAAAACACAGTGGACCAACACCAGCAGCTGACACGGCACCCCAGACCATCACTGACTGTGGGTACTTGACACTGGACTTCTGGCATTTTGGCATTTCCTTCTCCCCAGTCTTCCAGACTCTGGCACCTTGATTTCCGAATGACATGCAGAATTTGCTTTCATCCGAAAAAAGTACTTTGGACCACTGAGCAACAGTCCAGTGCTGCTTCTCTGTAGACCAGGTCAGGCACTTCTGCCGCTGTTTCTGGTTCAAAAGTGGCTTGACCTGGGCAATGCAGCACCTGTACCCCATTTCCTGCACACGCCTGTGCACGGTGGCTCTGGATGTTTCTACTCCAGACTCAGTCCACTGCTTCCGCAGGTCCCCCAAGGTCTGGAATCGGCCCTTCTCCACAATCTTCCTCAGGGTCCGGTCACCTCTTCTTGTTGTGCAGCGTTTTCTGCCACACGTTTTCCTTCCCACAGACTTCCCACTGAGGTGCCTTGATACAGCTCTCTGGGAACAGCCTATTCGTTCAGAAATTTCTTTCTGTGTCTTACCCTCTTGCTTGAGGGTGTCAATAGTGGCCTTCTGGACAGCAGTCAGGTCGGCAGTCTTACCCATGATCGGGGTTTTGAGTGATGAACCAGGCTGGGAGTTTTAAAGGCCTCAGGAATCTTTTGCAGGTGTTTAGAGTTAACTCGTTGATTCAGATGATTAGGTTCATAGCTCGTTTAGAGACCCTTTTAATGATATGATAATTTTGTGAGATAGGAATTTTGGGTTTTCATGAGCTGTATGCCAAAATCATCCGTATTAAGACAATAAAAGACCTGAAATATTTCAGTTAGTGTGCAATGAATCTAAAATATATGAATGTTAAATTTTCATCATGACATTATGGAAAATAATGAACTTTTTCACAATATGCTAATATTTTGAGAAGGGCCAGTATGATCTGCTCATAGATCAGATTTTGACTCCCTAATTTATATTTAAATGAGATCCTTTATTTATTTACTGATTTGATTTGATTTGTTACATGCCAACTCATGTTTTTCTTCTTTTGATCAGGATTTTTAACCTGTCTTCTGGGCTGTTTAAACTAGGTCTGGTTTAGAGCTAAATAAAGCATAGAGAGTCTCATTTTTTGTGTACTACAAATAAAATAAAAGTACAACGGTTAAATGTAGACTGATCCAAACAGTGTTATGAAGGTTATCTAAATACTTGAAGTGCCGAAAACACTGTGAATGTCTCTTTTAATGCCTAAATTTGTGTTTTATGATTGGTGGAACATACAGATAATATACCCCGCCAATGTATAATTTTTACCCATTGTAATAATTAGAAAAATGATGCACTGAAATGTCTAGAATGGTGTAGGAACTGAGAGAAAAATCTGTAGGTTTGAATCTGGGGAAATATGGAATTTTGAAGAGGAAAAATTGTTGTAAACCTGACCTTAGTCAGGCCAGTTTTATGTCCCCACCTGCGGTGTGACCTGAACACTTGTTAGTCGTAGAAGCTGTGTCCATGGAGGGGATTTACTGCTTTTTCTCTCCTGTCCGGTGCAGGGAGAACAACAGCACAAAAACTCTCCCTGTCCTCTCCCCACTCTCCTGCTTCCTCCTACCTTCTGTGGTCAGCTGAACACAGAGCCGTCCTCTGTCCGGCCATCATGTGGATTTTACAGCCTTGTTAACCCTGAGCTATCTCCCCCACCAGGCTCTATATATTGTTCCAGGTTGTGCTTTCATTCAAAAAACCTGCTATGACATTTCTTCCCACAGGCACTGAAGTAAGCATTTCTGGGTTTTCGGGGGACTTGGTGCCATCGTTTTTATTTTGTTTTTGTCTAAAGGAACAACCTGTAAGCAGTTATTTTATCTCTGCATAAACACTTTGAACAAGGCTAATCTCACTGATTGACATGCCAGACTGTCACAGAAGCTTGCTTAGGTTAATAAAACAGAGTTTTAATCTAATTAAGCAAGAACTACTTATATTGTACATAGCCAGCCCAGAGTTATGTCTTACATAACTACAGGGGCGCCAAACATCTCCGCCCTCCTCTCATCTCTCTTTATTTGGGGCTATTCTGGGCTGGGTTAATGTAGCAGCGGTGCTTCGTGCCGAGTGAGTCAGCGGTCATTAGGGCGTGCAGACAGCACTCTGCCGGAGGCCACAGGAGCCAGTCAGTCTAATGATGAGGCCGGTGAAGTACCGGGGTCCTGAGCGCCCAGGACGTCCTACAGCTCCATCCAATTAGGCACCTCCAGCCCCGCCCATCACCGCTGTCACAGTGACAGACTGCTCCTTTTTACCGTCGAGGAGTGCCTGGATTATTTCATTCCTGATCTAGTGATCTTAAATTTCCATCAAGGCTGATTGTTGCATGATCACACTCACATGTTCCATTGTCAGCCAGAGTGTTGCCAATCTGGACCGTACACTTTCATGTTTCACACACAGCTGTGCATAGCAGCCATGGTCTGTCTGACTTGAGCCATGTGAGAGCGAGTGGCTCTGCTACACAGCTCAGATCCTGTCATCTTACCCTGGGAGAGACTGACTGAGCAGGAATGTAAACATGGCAGCTAAATAAACCGCTGTGTGGGGCACAGAGAGATGGATGCAGTCAAACAAGAGGATATGCCTGTGCAGTAAATGGTAAAAATGAGGATTCTTGTTGAGGTTAGAATCAGAGAGCTGGACCTAAGTTCTGCCATTCACAGATGCCCAGCATTCCTGTCCCACCCCTCTCTGTAACACCTTATCTCAAATCTAAAATGAGATGCTGTCACACCGTGTCACATGGCACCGGCACACAGCTCCTCAAATGCCTCAGCAGCTTTGAGCGATTCAAAGTGTCAATATGTAGCTGTGTTTTTATTTTTCCGTTATTTTCTTTTAAGGAGAAAAGTGCTGTCTCATCACAATCTCTGCCCCTGTCAGCAAACACCCGGGGCCTTGCAGGAGTAGTCAGACCCTTTGAACCTTTTCAGATTTGGTCCAAAAGCTTCAATATCATTTAATTGGATTTTATGGGATAGACCTGCACAAAGTTGAAAGTAAAGAATACATGGTTTTGAAATATAAAAATGCTGCATGCATTTATAGTCAATACATTGTAAGACCACTCTTGGTGCAGTTACAGCTGCAAGTCTTTTGGAGCATATCTCTACCAGCTTAGTACATCTGGAGACTAAAATCATTGCTCTTTCTTCCTTTTAAAATAGGATAAATCAGATTGCATAAAGATCAAGTTTCTTATTCAAAGTCTTGCCATAGATTCTCAATTGGATTTAGGTCTGGACTTTGACTTGGCCATTCTAACACATAAATATCCTATGATCTAACCATTCTATTCTAGCTCAGCCTGTATGTTTTGGGTTGTTGTCCTGCTGGAAGGTGAAGCTCTACTTCAGACTTTCTTCCAGCCTCTAACTGCTTTTCTTCCATTATTGTCCTGTATTTAGCTCCATCCATCTTTCCGTTAACTCGGGTCAGCATCCCTGTCCTTTCTAGAGAAAGAATCCCCACAGCATGTTGCTGCCACCACCATGTATCACCATGGAAGTGGTGTTTTCAGGGCTTGTTCATTAACGATCTCCAACAAACTCCTGAGGCTTTCAAACAACAGCTGTGTTTTTAATGAGTTTTACTTTTATATGACTTGAATGACATGAATGCTTTACTTTTTTGGTACTTTACTCTGTGTACCGCTTTTTTAGGACATGAAGAGCAGCATCTCTGAGGTGCCACCTTCTGTTTTCACCACCGTGTCAAGTGTTAGATGGAGTATGAAGCCCTGCCCCATCTATTGAAAGGCAGACACACCACTCTAACGCTGAAGATGACTTAATAATCACATTTAAAGAAAGAATCAGGCTTCTCAGCATCTCTTTCACTGCAATGATCCAAGTGCAGAAGAAGAAAAGCTTCTTTTTCCATTCGTGGTTTCTTCAGCTACTCCCCCTGATCCTTCAGGCGGGGTTTGATGTGGTGACCTGACTGTTGAGCACAGGTGCTGTTGGCTGCTGCCACAAGTTCTCTCTGGCTGCTGTAACTCAGGGCAGGTGGCCCCCATTATGGCTGCCTTAGAGGTAGCAGCCTGGCACTATCAGGAGTTCAGCATCTGTTCCCAATCCACTATATGTACCAACTGACAACTGGCATAGTCACTCACTAATAATGGCTACCTTGGATCAATGTCCTTGCAGCCTTCTCCTTTAGATCACTAGCTCTCAGACTCATTTCTTAGATCCCTTTTTCTCAGGTTTCTGTTTGTTCTTTTTTCTGTTTTTTTCCACTGCCTTTCATTTTCTTCTAAGGTGGATCAAAGAGAAGAGGTCTGCGGAGGCGTATGGAACCAGACTCCAAGTCAACAAGTAGCTTTTTCTATTGCTTAGAAAAATCCCATCATCTGCTGCATATATAGTTAAAGTACTCAGCAAAATCCAAATGTCCAAAGTTTATCTCGCCCATGCTCATCAGTTAGTGTTGATATTTTCCTGAAATCTTCTTATAAACCCCTCTTTGTTTTCTCTGTATCATCTGCCCCCCATCCCCCCCCCCCCCCCCCCCCCCCCCCCCCCCCCCCCCCCCCCCCCCCCCCGTCTTCCAACGTCGGGCATTGAGCCAGAGATGCTAAACAGCACCGTAACCTGGTGTCTGAGCCCCGGCTCATCCTTTATTCATCCCCATTATAAGAGCATAAGAGTTGTTCTCCCTCTGTAGCTTCTGCTGTTTCTCCCTCCATTACAGAGATAAACGGCTGCTGGGACAGTGCACCCACAGAGTCCTCCATACATCACCATGAATCAAACTTGCCCTCTGACATTTGTGAGTCCACTGCGTGACAACACAGGCCTTACGGGAATTCTGTGGTGCCAAGTAAATACAGCAGTCAGTGTGCAATGCCTTGCAAAAGTATTCATACCTGTCGAACGTTTTTCACTGTTACAAGCAGAAGCTTCATTATACTTTGTTGGGATTTAGTGTGTTAGGCTGTGATGGACTGGTGACCCTTCCAGGGTGTAGACAGTGGATGGGTGGATAGATCAATGCGATAGATCAGGAAAAAGTAACTCCAAATTATGAAGTGGAAGGAAAATCATGTGCCATGCATTTGTCTTCAGCCCTGTTTACTGTTTACCTCTAAATAAAATCTAGCGGGTCTCACTGCTTTCAGAAGTCACCTGAACTGTAAATAGGGTTTCATCTGGGCATAACTTAATCCAAGTATTAATCCAGCTATTCTGTGAAGGCTTTTGTTTGTTACAGAATACTAGTGAACAAACAGCATCATGAAGATGAAGGAGCTCAGCAAACAGGTCAGGCAGAATGTTGACGAGAAGTTTAAAGCAGGGTTAGGTTATGAAACTATATCCCAAGCTTTGAACATCTCATAGAGCTCTATTTGATCCATCATAAAAACTGAAACAGTATGGCAAACCTGCAAACCTACCAAGACATGGTTGTCTAACTGGCTTTTTGGCATTAAAGGTTGTTTGGAACACAAACTCTTAATCTAAGAAATTTTGCTACCATCTTGAATTATTTATACTGCAGGGAACACACAAAGGACAGTATCAGCATGTTGCACCTTTACAGCCATATTTCCTTGAAAGGGATCTGCTTTTTGATAAAAAGGAAGAGGAGACAATGGGAGGAGAGGATCATGGTAAAGGTTACAAGCAGCAATGAAAATGAAACAAATAAAAGTGCTTCACCAGCATCTCCAACAAGGTGACGGGACAGGATCGAGCATTTCTGCCCCACGCATGGAATTATGGGTGTGTAGGCAGAGGTGTGTGTGCTGTGCAGAGCAGGTGAACTGAATATCAGCAGATCCTGTCAACCAGACTGGACAGGCAGTCCCTCAGTCAGTTATCTCAAATGGCATGAGTGCTTTAAGTGTGTCCTGTAAGTCTTTATGTTCTGCAGAGGTGGGAATGGGTGAACACCTGTGCAGTAATCCAAACCGATGCTTATGGAGGAGCCTTTTAAAGCAAGCAGAGGCTTTATAGAGTGGTGGCTGAGAAGAAGGGATTTATCTTTTAATCCTCACACTGCTGCTGGCAGAGCAGAGGGATGAAGGAGGGCAAGAAGATGCTTTACTGTAACACAACATTTTTGTTGGGTGATCCTGGCATCCAGGCACTTTATCCCTCTTTACAGAGACAGAACATCGGACACTAATTAAAGCCAGTTCACATAGAACTGGGCCGACACATAGTTGATTAAAGACCAGACATGGATTAATCTAGTAATGAGTTTAAACATAAAAAAATCAGACAACATCACAGCGCAACTATTATCAAAAGACCTTAAAAACACCCAATGTAATCAAATATCACCAACTCCCCATTGTTTCATGGAGACCTGTTTTATTGAAGAGAAGCTTTTGTGTACAGATCAGGTACGCACAGAGACTCACTCCGATCCCACCCTAATCACCAACCCCTCGGATTCGGGGCATTACAGTAAAGTAGCAGGTGCCCATCCAGCGCTGCCACTGATTTGATGGTAATCTATAATCTGGAAGGCTTTGATGCTGCCGCCGTGCTTATCAGCAAGCTTTTGTTTGGCCAGGCTGGAAGTGCTGGTTTTAACAGGACGACAGATCTGCCAGCTTAACCTTTGCTTGTTTTTCCAGCCATGCTCTCTCTTTTTTATTATTATTACTGGTATGTTTTTGGTTCACACATGAACGGATCGGTGGATTTATCAGGCACAGGCATTTCATAGTGAGAATCTGGGTGTTTTTTTGATCAATTTGTTTAGCACATTTGCCCCCAGAAAAGTTTGACTTCTTTGCAGGGTCATAAATATTTGTTGGTGAGTCAGTGATGAAGAGCATCACATAGCAGCGTATGTAAGGAAACAACTAGCATGTGGAAGAAGGTACTCTGTGGTGCAAACCTGAACACCCCTGATGGTGGTGGCAGCATCATGCTGTGGGCATGCTTTTTTTCAGCAGGGAAAATGAAGCTGGTTAGAGTGGATGTTCTTAGTACATCCATGACATGTTAGATGGATTTATCAGGAACAGGTATTTTAGACTGCAGTTTGGGTAATGTTTTGGTATATATCAAATTATTTAGCTCATTCTACCCCAGAAATGTTTGTCATCATTCTAGTGGTACTGATATTTGTCTGTGTCGGTGGTGATGTGTGTGGCTCACATGGCGCCAGCTGCTTTTATTGGATAATAACGAAAGGCTGCAGCAGATGACTTACAGGGACGTGCCCGCAACCTTCCAGATGGAGGGCTTTTCTTTGAACAGAAGAGAAGCAGTGAAGAAATGGCCACGGTTTTGCTGAAAGGCGTCTGGACCACAGCATGATGTATTTTCTGGCTGCACACAGCAACACCTACAGTCTAACTAGCTCTGGGTGCGGCTGTTGGGTGTGTTTGTACATCGTGGTAGAAGATTTCTGAAACATGCCTCATACTCAAAGCATTTGGAGCACATGTGGTAAAGCATCTTGTTATTTATAAGTGGTTGTGTATTTTGTGTTAGTCGTGTTTGTTTGAGAATCAGATCGTGTCCTCAGTATCACAAATTGAGTTGTGTTAAATGGGCTGACATTTCCATGCCTTGCTATGACCACCCAGGATTTATGAAGGTAATTCTCCAGTATATAACCTGACCTCAGGTTATTGCTGTGGCAGCCATTGACAAGTCAGCCTTCATCAGCTCACTACTAGGTCTTGGGATGAATTAAGCTGGCTAATGGAATAACAGTATTCTGTGATTAGATTAACATTGATGTGCAGTGCTTTGCAAAAGTATTTATACCCCTTGCGAACCTTGCGACCTACAGTTAAAATGATATGTTATGAAAATGAAAATGAAGACACCGTCCCCACAGTAAAGCATAGCGGTGGAAGCATTATGATTTGGGGACGCTTTTCTTCAGCAGAGACAGGCAAGCTGGTCAATGACGGATGATGCTAAATGCAGGGCAATCCTGGAATGGAAGAAAACCTGTTAGAGGCTGCAAAAGACTTGAGACAAGTGTGAACCATTTCAACCTTTCTAACACATATTCATGTGTTAGAATGGCCCAGTCAAAGTCCAAACCTAAAACAAATTAAGAATATGTGGCAGGTCTTGAAAGCTGATGTTCCAAGCCGACTGAGGTTTCACTATTTTGCAAAGCAGAATGAACAAAAAAAAATCCTTTTCCATAGCTGCTGGTGAAGATCTACCCAAATCATTGGCAGCTGTAATTACATCAAAAGGTGATTTTAAAAGTTTTGACTCGGGGGGTGGGGGGCATAATGCAAATGCTTTTCCAGAATTTTTATTTAAAAAAACAATAAAAACTGTATCTTGTTTCTTCGTTGTGTTGTTCTATCACATAGAATCCAGTTAAATTGCACTGAAGTCTGTGGTTGTAATGTGGTTAATGTGAAAAGGTTCAAGGGACATTTTACCTCCACAGCTTCATCCCAGTAACAGGTTTGTTACCCTGTTTGATAGGTAATATAAATGCATTCATTGCTATCTAGCTAAATAAATGAGAGATGGAACAAACACACTAAAATCAACTTAGATGACTAATTCTGATTCCTTCTATGTCCACAGTTTGTCAAAGTTTACAGTCAGACTAGATTCTGTTGAAATGAGGCACTGTCCTGTCTCCTCTGGCAGGTCCTGGAAGTGTTGTGTCAGCTCTGTGATAGCCCCCTCAACTTCCTCTCCCTCCTTAGATAGCACTTCCTCCTTGCCTGCTAAGACTCAGCAGGAGGAAGCCTGTGGAAACACTGCCGTCTGTGGAAAAGTGAGCAATCCAAATGCAGCAAAGGCTAGTTATGTTGCTTGGAATGGAAATTTGGGCTAATTACAAACAAGGCAAGAACCGGTGCCTCCGGTCCAAGAGTGTTTCCTAAATGTGAAAAGAGCTGGCTTCTCTCGACTTTCTCCCTCCCTCTTTCTGTTGATGTCCAGTCCGAACACCTGGGAGGAAGCAGCTGTAGGTGGTGATTACAGTTGAGAGACTCCAAAATAAGCTCTCCTCCTCCCTGCCTGCTCCCTCGCTCCGTTCCGTCCTTCTCAGCCGCCCTCTTCCAGCCTACTTCACATCTTGGAAGTACCAAACAGGAGTGCAGGACAAAAAAAACAACTAATGCATTAATCTCGAACAGGTTGCATTGATGTGTATTTCATTCTTTGGTGTTATGTGTAAAAGTTGACTAATACTCACTGTCACAGCTCTCCCAGAGGAATCATATACATCTGACCATCACTTTCTCTACCTATCACTATGTCTGTGTTTACTGCGCTAAAGCCTCCATCAACAACAGGAGCACACTATACACACACACACACACACCTGTATCTGACATGAATTACACTCTAAGGGGGAAAGAAGAGCCGGTCTTTGGACAGAACCATTTTTCTTCCCTTTCTTTTAACCTGGTAGGCAAATCACAGCAGTGGAACAGGAAGGCCAGTGTTCAGGGTCACGCACTGCCCAATGGAATTCCCCCAGACACGGCAGGGATCCCTCACAGGCAAAACACAGAGCTGTGTGACCCAAGATGGTCACCGTACTGACCGACACACAAAGAACAGCCTCTGTCTATTTTATATCTGTCCAACGAAATCATATCAGCACACACAGCTATAAGCTATAGGAAATTGTTCAATGGACCCGAGGCAAGAAATGGGAAATAACCCATTACTTCTATGGTGGTATAATTATGGTTTCAAAAACACAAACATTTCCATCATACCGTTCTTATGTTTTGAAGTTTAATTAGATGCCTGGGAAAGTGCCAGAGTGACTGTAGTTTTCTTGGCTATCTGGCTATATAGTAAAGCAGCGCTGCCTGTTCCCCATCTGTTGCTGCTCACTGCCAGTCAGCTGACTTGAAGAAGGCTACCACACTTTCTCCTCACTTACAAGAAAGACAAATCTGACCGTTCTCACGAATGACCGGTTATTAAATCATCTTTATTATGGTTATTAAATCATCTTTATGGCCACCCATCTAAGTTTTAAAGCTATTACTGTTCAGCTACAAGTCACAGTGACCTGCAGGATTAGCTCAATCTGCTGTGATGTTTGTAAATATTGTTGTGGCAAAACTTTTATTTTTAAGGAAAGCAACTCTAGGAACAGGAAGTAGCAACTTTATGTGATTAGATTGTGAGAAGCGTTATTCAGCGAAGTGACGCAGCTCAAATCTGTAACTCCGAACAGGGAGCATGCAGTATTTAAATAGAGCAGCAATTAATACATCTGCCATGCTTGTGTCGTCTATTGTCTACATTTAATCTAGCTACTTCCCACCTCCAGCACGAAATTGTGAGTGTGTCTCACGCAATGAGATAAAAATGAGATGAAATGCGACATGGCCCTTCTGACTGAAGTATCTTTGAAAAACATCACCTTTAGGACCACTTCTGAAAGAGTCTGGAGTCAGAATGTCATACAAAATCAGAGATGGTTCACATACTGTATGGGCAAAACAAGAGAATGAAACCATACGGTCTAGTAGGGAGAAATGCTTTTGCTCTTCTTAAAATAAAAGTAAACTGATCATGTTATTATTTTGAGTTAATACTGATATACTCAAGTGTATCATACTGTCAGACTCTTTTACTTACATGTTGCCTAAATGTTTTACATTTCAATGGTTTTACATCCAGCACCAGGCTGTTTTCATGAAGTGGTAAATGTTTCTACTCAGCAGAAGTTGAATGAAGAAAAACATTTTAGTGTTTCAGTAATTTCCCATGTAGAGTGAGATCAGATGGGATAGTCCCCGGAGTTCTGTCCAGTTGTACAGTGCTTGAGTAATCAAGGTCCCACCCTGCTGGCTGCTGCCTGCGAACAAACCCCACTCTGGCCTCCATCTTTTATCCTGAGGGAGCACAAACCAGCATCTGACCACAACAGCAAAGAAAAGCTGAAAGATGGGGTAGGAGGCAGAAAGTAACAGCAAATGCAGTAAATCCGTTGCTGATTGAATCCTCTTGTTGTCTACCTTCCTTTCAAAGATGTAACAGTTCATTTTTCTGGCATGCAGAGTGGCAGAGGAGGCGTTGGACTGTGGGTCCAATACTGCAGATGGCAGAGGGGAATGAGAGATCTGCTCCTATTGATTATCCAAGCCCGACTGTCAATACTCCCCTTTAAATTGTGACACACTGAGCTAACGGCCTCTCAGCGCTGCTGGCAACCAGACACGCGCCCACACACCATCCCAGCACCTATGGGTGTAATGGACAAAAAGGTGCATGATCAATACATCAATGCAGCTTTTACCTGTTGCCTCAGTCAGCACTGCATCGAAAGGATGCATTAACAGCGGCCCAGCTCACAACAGGATTCTTCCCCTCTCCTTTTCTGTTATACAAATCACACTTTATGAGTTAGTAAGTACAGCCACTGTGGACCAACTTGACCCCTTTAGATGAGGTCCGCCAACATGTGTACACACACATACTTCTCCTCGCCTGATTTAACAGAACAGGTTTTCATAGCTGTCCATCCGACAGACAGTCCAGCCTCATGGTCATTTAACAGCAGGGTAATGGTGTGAGCAGCACTGGTTGAGCGCTCTTCAGCTGTAGTCCCCCCTGGAGGGAGATGTTGTGGAGGAGAGGGGAGGTGCTAACTATTCGTGATCACACAGGGAAAGGTCACTTTGCCCTGGGGGGGGTGGTGGAGCAAGGTGACAAAGGAGCTTTTGTGGATGTAAGTTTACTGTGTTAACCCCTTTCCCTTCCTGCTTCACGTGAATAACAAGAAAGCAACTGTGACAAAGTGAGCAGCAGCCTCAGGGCAGTGTGTTTGATTAGGCGCTGTGTGTGTCAGGGGTTGTGCAGGATGTCTGGCCTCTGGAGTCTTGTGACGGAGCTGACATTTTGGAAACTGGAGAGTATTCGTTTGTTGTCAGATGCCACAAAGAAAAGAAATGGGTTTCCAGCAAAACAAGAGTGCTTTTAGTACATTTTTGTGTGTTAGTGTCAGAATTAGTGAAGCCACAGTAGGTTGTCAGCATAGATCTTCGCCAAGGCTTCACTTAAGTGAGTTGACTTGCTGATTGCTATAAAACTTACAGCAGTGTAAAATAAAATGCACAAAGGCTCCCGTGGGTTGTCCCTACTCCTCTAGCTCCCTGTAAACACTAGAGATGAGCGATCAGAGATTTTGAAGCCAGTTTCTGATCGCCAATTTTTATACATCCGATCCATGTTTTTTTGTTTGTTTTGTTTTTAGCTGAAACTAATTTTTTTGGAAGTACTTGAAATAACAGCTAAATATTTTTGTTACTCTCTGGACAAATTGAACATTGAACTCTCTTGAGAATAATATGTTTTTAGTAAAAGAAAACAAGACTTTCTCAAAAACAACCCAGTTTCAGAGCAGTCTCACTATAAATCCATCTAACCCTACATCTTATTTCTATTCAATCAAGAAGTTTGTTTCTGATAGGAGACGCAAATGAGACATCTCCCAAAGGAGCATCAGTATTGAAAAAATTTATCTGTTTCTATTTATGCTAAATTAAGAAATGAAAGTTATTTATACCCTTCTCAGCAATAAACGGGGACATTTTTATTGCCCTTACAGCAATTAAACCCTTCTCATGGTCGCTCTATGCTTGTTTCCACTGGTATTTTGAGGAATTATCTTGGGCTATGAGCTCCAACTGTTGGGGTTGGGAGGACTCCTTCACCCTCCTTTGCCCTCCTTCACCCTAATCTTTAGCTCCCTCCGCAGACACAAACCCAAATCTGCCAGTGTACGAAAAATGTTAGGCTTAACTATCTCATTTATATCTTTACCAGAGAGATTATGGTTTGCTAACTTTTTTCTTATTATTTTTTACATACCTCAAAATGCAGAAAGGTGCCACATATTAAGACATTCTTATTTTCCACAAGGTTATTTCAACAGCATGAACTACCCTAATGTTTGAGAGGAAAAAGCTCTGGTTCCCTGATATGTATTAATTGGTAAATCTTCATTTATTGTCCCTACAAAGAACCTTTGAAAGCATTTCTCTCATGGATCAATAATTACTTATATTATGAGCAGAGGCTGTGTTACATGGCGTGTCAGAGAGAGAGCAGGCAGGGTCACACAGCTCTGCAGTTAAACAGGATTTTACTAATATTTCAAAGCAAAGGCGAAATGATTAGAGAGCTGATATTTTGAATTGTTATTAGCATCTTATATTAGCGATTAGCATAGTTAGTATTACTAACTAAAGATCAGTCCCTGAGTGGATTCCTTGTGGAGTTCATAGAATATTACCTTAGCTGTGACATTTCCAAAAGGATGCTAATATTCTTTAATCCAACATGTTTGCTGAGAGAAGAACTTCATACGGCTAAAGCAGAGCAACTTTTTTGCAACATAATCAACTTCCTGTTGCTTCCTGAAGTCTGCTGAAGCAGTGACTAAATGAGCAGCAGACATGCCACTGCATTTTCCTTTCCAGAGGCTAACTTTTAGTGATTGTCCCTCAGTAGCAACTTTCACACTGAACAGTGTTTCTATCCAGGTGATCTGTTTGGTATGTGGTGTTCCCCAATTGGGAAAAAAAAATCTGATTTTTAGGTTCCCATGGTTTGGAGTTACCATCCAGGTTTTTGGTGCTTCTCTTGTAAATCCATGGATGTACCGGTATCAAGGTGTGCCATACAGCCTCTCTCCCCAGTAAGACAAAACCTACACCTGGCCTTGTCTGGGCTGCACACACACTTATAAATATTTTACCTTTCTTCTACCTTCATCCTGTCACTCCCTAATAAGTCTAAATTGAATTTTACTGTTATTCCGTTAATCTTCCTCCTGCAACATCCATCCTCATTTCAACCTTTAATGTCTCCCTTTCCTGTCCTCTGTCTTCCAACAATATTCTGTCCTTTTTCTTTCCTCAGTCAGGCTGACAGTCCCTCCCTGGGGCAGCCATCAGTTCAGATGAGCATCGTATGTGACAGGCCAGCTTAGTCTTTTTAGGCCATTAGCAGCTCCTTTCCCTCCCACCTTTGTCATCTTTCCCCTTTACCATTTATCTTTTCTTTCCCTCTGTTTCTGTAGTCTGTGTGCATATGCTTTGCTGCTGCCTGCCCATCTCTCCATTAATCTACTTAACAAACACATTCTTGAGTGAAGAACGGAGTGTATAAATATGAGACAGCCGTAGGGTGTGACGTTCGGCCTCCATGATGAGATAAAGTTTACCTTAGAGATGTCAGTGAGAGTCTGTGCAGTAATGTATGTGTACAGGTAAGCAGGATTTAATGAGATTTTCTTGTTGGAACTGTTTAGTCATGTAGCTCCCTCCCTGCCTCCCTCTTCATAGGCTAGTGCAGCTCTCCCTTCCTGCTACTCCCCCACAGTAAATTGTCAGACCTAATACAGGCAGGAATGTCCAGTCACCTGCTCCTAAAATGCAACAGCCCTGTGCTACACTAACCTAATTTAGATGTGCACTGTGCAACCTGGTTGGATAACAGTGTGATTGCTCATTGCATATATTTAAACACACACCTCACTATGTTCCAGTTCTGCTGTTCAGCAGCACATCTCTGCAGTGTGGAAACAAGAGTTTAAACGTGTAGTTCTGTATAATTCCGTTGGGGTTTTTTCATACTTGCGTCTTCTACTTCCTCACATTTAAGAAAGATGTTTCAACATTTTGGTCCGCCACTTGTTGATGATAGATGTTTGTATATAAACACAAATACAGTGCATCACAAAGATGTGAACACCTCATTTAGTAGCACTTTACCTTATAGACCAAAAGAAAGTTGCACATAATTGTGACATGGAAGCTGAAGGGTAGTTGCCATCATTTTTTAAAATGTTGTTTTACAGTGCAGCCACCTGGTTTTAGAAGTGTGCTAATTGGGAAACAGGGTCCACTTGTGTGTAAATTTATCTCAGTATAAACACAGCCGTTCTGTTTCTGGCCTCTGGGGTTTGGTAGAGAACATTAAAGAACAAACAGCACCATGAAGACCAAGGAACACAGCAGGGAGGGTCAGGGAGAAAGCTCTGGAGAAGTTTAAAGCAGAGAGATCATTAATCAGAGCAGCAGCCAAGAGGCCCATGTTAACTCTGGATGAGCTACTGAGATCCATGGCTCAGGTGAGGGAGTCTGTCGACAGAATAACTATTAGGTATGCACTTCACAAATCTGACAAGAAAGAAACAATTGTTAAAAGCCATAAGAAAGACATTTTTAACTACAAAGTCAGGGATAGAGACAGTACATAGAGGTAAATACATTTCTTTCTGCACTAGTGTCACATTTATGGATGATGTTTTTACAATTCACACACAGGTACTCCCACAACGCAGCTAAAGGTTGTATGTTCTTCAGATGTAACATGCAATAGTTTTTATTCCCTTCCTAAGTAAACAGCGCACACAGGGCCGTTTTCACCAGGATTGTCTCACCTTGGAAGCTTTACTTTACCCTGAAGTTAACCCTGCAGGTGCTACCTGCTGACCCTGCCATCCCGTTGACATTAGAGCTGTTGTGACTGCAGAAAACAGGGGGAACAAGCCGTGTAATGAAGTTTGATGCCACTGATGTAAACTGACCACATTCTAATAATAGCCACTCCAGTCAAAATGTCAAGCCTAAACTCAAACTGGTCAAATCAAAGGACATGAGCAGTGTTCTACTACTGTGCAGCTTTCAAAAGCCATCAGTCTGCCACGCAGCATGAATCGAGACTGACAGCAGAGGTAGCCAGGGACATTTTGTGTTGCCAGCAACTCTCAAATTAGATCTGATGGAGGCTAATGCAACACCAGCCCAGTTTGTGTTTGGTTGTCTTCCGACTCCTTCAGATGAGCCGTGCTTAAGTGGAAGTAGTCGCTAACAGGAGGGAGGCAACTGTTTACCCAGGTGTGTGCTGAAGGTTTTCTGCACTGGTTATTATGTTGGTTTTCGGTGTTGTTCCTTTGTTCAGAGTTGCTTCCAGTATAGAGGGACAGCTCAGCTAACTTCCATTATATTTATTTAGCTGACAGATAGATTTTTGTCAGACAGATTGAAAGAGGAGCGGAGTAGAACAAGAGCAGGAAGAAGGTGCCTGGCGGAAGTGTGAATGCAGGTTTTCTGGTCTTCCCAGAATCTATAACAGATATTTCCTATTCTCACCTCTCTGCACCCCCCCTGTAACACTTCTTTCTCACTCACCTGGATAGGCTGTATGCTGTACAAGGCTTGACTGGTTGAAGAGACGGACATTCTTACCCCACAGACCTGCTAAGTGTTTGAGAACTGGAGCAGGCCTCTTCACTGATGGACATGGGGAGGGAGGGGATGGTCCACAGATAGAGTTAGACTGCAGCACCACAGCGTTAGCCTTGTGTGTCTGTCTGTGGGTTCTGAATAGAGATAGTATAATTCTGTAAAGCTCTGACCTGCTGTTACAGACCTTAATCGATTACGGTCTCTCTCTGATAACCAGAAATAATAAGGACAATATTTCTATTTTTAGTATAAATTGAAATTTCAGATGTTAAAGTGTTTGTAGTAAAATAAAACAAAAATTTATCAAAAACAGCTCAAAGCCACAGAGCTGTCTCTCAGTCTGCATCTCGGAAAATCTAAAAGCACTCTAAAAATAAAACCTAGCAAATCTCCTTTACAAAACAGATTGTATCTGTAACATATCCCATATCACCGGATATTCATTTTTATCTAAAGATCAAAATAAATGACAGTCAAACTAATATTTAAGAGCTATATTTGCTGCCATGAGGTACATACACTCACCGGCCACTTTATTAGGTACACCTGTCCAACTGCTCGTTAAGGCAAATTTCTGCCAATCAGCCAATCACATGGCAGCAACTCAATGCATTTAGGCATGTAGACATGGTCAAGATGATCTGCTGCAGTTCAAACCAAGCATCAGAATGGGGAAGAAAGGTGATTTAAGTGACTTTGAACGTGGCATGGTTGTTGGTGCCAGACAAGCTGGTCTGAGTATTTCAGAAACTGCTGATCTACTGGGATTTTCACGCACTACCATCTCTAGGGTTTACAGAGAATGGTCCGAAAAAGAGAAAATATCCAGTGAGCGGCAGTTCTGTGGACGCAAATGTCTTGTTGATGCCAGAGGTCAGAGGAGAATGGCCAGACTGGTTCGAGCTGATAGAAAGGCAACAGTAACTCAAATGACCACTTGTTACAACCGCCTTGATGTTCTTCTGCATGCCTTATGCAGAAGAACATCTCTGAATGCACAACACATTAAACCTTGAGGCGTATGGGCTACAATAGCAGAAGACCACACCGGGTGCCACTCCTGTCAGCTAAGAACAGGAAACTGAGGCTCCAATTCACACAAGCTCACCAAAATTGGACAATAGAAGATTAAAAAAACATTGCCTGGTCTGATGAGCCTCGATTTCTGCTGCAACATTCGGATGTTAGGGTCAGAATTTGGCATCAACAACATGAAAACATGGACCCATCCTGCCTAGTATCAACGGTTCAGGCTGGTGGTGGTGGTGTAATGGTGTGGAGGATATTTTCTTGGCACACTTTGGTCCCCTTAGTACCAATTGAGCATCGTGTCAATACCACAGCCTACCTGAGTATTGTTGCTGACCATGTCCATCCCTTTATGACCACAGTGTACCCATCTTCTGATGGTTATTTCCAGCAGGATATCACGCCATGTCATAAAGCACTAATCATCTCAGACTGGTTTCTTGAACATGACAACGAGTTCACTGGACTCAAATGACCTCCACAGTCACCAGATCTCAATCCAATAGAGCACCTTTGGGATGTGGTGGAACGGGAGATTCGCATCATGGATGTACAGCCGACAAATCTGCAGCATCTGTGTGATGCTATCATGTCAATATGGACCAAACTCTCTGAGGAATGTTTCCAGTACCTTGTTGAATCTATGCCACGAAGGATTAGGGCAGTTCTGAAGGCAAAAGGGGGTCCAACCCGGTACAAGTAAGGTGTACCTAATAAAGTGGCTGGTGAGTCTAGTTAAACCATTCCTTCATTGCTGCCTTCTGTTGTTATTTCCCACCATAGTCAGAGTCACAGCCTGTGTTAGTGTGAGAGAACAGTCTGTGTTTCACAGCTCTACAGTTAAACAGGACTTTACTTATATTTCAGAACTAAGAACATGAACATGAACACAATTAGCATAATTAGTATGATTTTTACAGATAGCATTACTGATTGTGTATTCCCTGTAGAGGAAGTTGACCCTTACCTTTACTGAAAGATTTCCAAAAGATCACAACAAATTACTAATCCAGCCAATCACATAACAGATAGAATTAGACTCTTCAAAGCGATCAAAGAGAGTGACTCAGTGAGCTTGATTTGTTAAAAACACATCTAAACAATGTAGAAACGTTCCATAGATATCTAGGCTGAAATTCCAACATATATTTTTTTTGAAATGTTTGTTTCTGCCAAGAGACTGAAAATCTTTACAACAAAGGAGTGGTAGCAGCTGTTTTCCATCTCAGGACTTCTGGATCACTAACACTGTGTCACTTCTAGGTGAGCCATTTGTTCGATCTCAACAAATAAGACCAGGACTTTCATGTGTACCAGTCACGGTTGTACCAATGTTGTCCGAGAACAAATGACCTTTTTTTCAAACACAAATGAAACTCCTCTGATATGGACGCAAATCGTTACCATATTTCAAATGAAAAAGCATTTTCAGAAATGCTTTTTCATTTTAAGAATGTGGCTGCATTGTTTGACTCATAAATTAAATTAGTAATCCTATTTGCATTTTAATTTTCTTCTTCAAGACTGCTCATTCTTTCACTTAATTAAAATGAAAAGAAAAAGACATTTGAGATTTATTTTTCAAAATGTACCCCAGCAAATAGATACCAAAATTCAATTTGAAATGTAAAATTTGAAAATGAAAAAGCATTTCCATAATTTCTTTTTCATTTTAAGAATGTGGCTGCATTATTTGACCCATAAATAAAATTAGCAATCAATCATCCTATTTGCATTTGCATTTTCTTCTTCATGACTGCACATTTTATGCCATAATCAAAAAGAAAACAAAGCAGACATTGCTTTTTCGTTTTCGTGGTCTGCCCGCAAAGTACTGCCCAGAACTCGAAAACGAAAAAGCATTCCGAGCGGCGGGCGCAGCAGAGTGACGTCACCAGCCGCTCTTCCTCAGCTCCCTGCTGACCGAGCTACCCATCTTGTTCGGTAGGGGGCGCTGTGCACGTCTGCATTGCATTACATTGCAAACGTGCCGAGAAATCGATTGAATTGCAGCAGGACCGAGCTCAATTTGTGGCAGTGGCAGGAAGAACTGGTAGTTCCGCTGGCAGCCTTATGGCCTGGGAGATCCAGCGTGTTTTTAAGCATTTATTTATATTTTTCTGTGAGTGACAATTCAGAATAGCCGCTCATGCTCTATAATAAACCGGCTGTTTGTGCAATAAATCTTCGTCATCCTTTCAACACGTCACACATACACATAGTGCTATTTATTTTCCATGTCAAGTAAATACAATCACCTTATGTTATGGGTCTAAAGCTGTTTATTAAATAATAATCAATAATGATATCATTATTTAAAGGTAACAGGCTATAACAATTACATCCCGTTTGCCGATAATCAGCAATGGCATCACTTCCGGTGGCAGCTCCCCAGACACTATTAACAATAATGACAACCCATTTGCCGATAATCAGCATCAGCTTCCACAAAAACAGCAGCAACCGCATTGGCAAGCTTTTACGGCCGGTCTGGCACCTTCTGGCATCCTCGCGGAATCCCGTGCCACCCTGCGGCAGACTGTGGCAGTTCCGGTGGCAGCTTCGGTGGCAGTTCCGGTGGCAGCTTCGGTGGCCGCCACAGCCTGCCACCGGAACTACCAGTTCTGCCTGCAACTGCCACAAATTGAGCTCGGTCCTGCTGTAATTCAATCAATTTCTCGGCACGTTTGCAATGTAATGCAATGCAGACGTGCACAGCGCCCCCTACCGAACAAGATGGGTAGCTCGGTCAGCAGGGAGCTGAGGAAGAGCGGCTGGTGACGTCACTCTGCTGCGCCCGCCGCTCGGAATGCTTTTTCGTTTTCGAGTTCTGGGCAGTACTTTGCAGGCAGACCACGAAAACGAAAAAGCAATGTTTGCTTTGTTTTCTTTTTGATTATGGCATAAAATGTGCAGTCATGAAGAAGAAAATGCAAATAGGATGATTGATTACTAATTTTATTTATGGGTCAAATAATGCAGCCACATTCTTAAAATGAAAAAGAAATTATGGAAATGCTTTTTCATTTTCAAATTTTACATTTCAAATTGAATTTTGGTATCTATTTGCTGGGGTACATTTTGAAAAATAAATCTCAAATGTCTTTTTCTTTTTAATTTAGTGAAGGAATGAGCAGTCTTGAAGAAGAAAATGCAAATGCAAATAGGATGATTGATTACTAATTTCATTTATGAGTCAAACAATGCAGCCACATTCTTAAAATGAAAAAGCATTTCTGAAAATGCTTTTTCATTTGAAATATGGTAACAATTTGCTTCCATACTTTGATACATTCTGTCTGTGCTGCATCCTCTGTGTTATAAGCAACTCGATCACAGGAGTGCTACCACTGTGTAAGAGTGTAGTTGTTCTGGCTGGAAATTAAGATTAATGGTGAACAACTGACAGATAAAGATTATTTTAGAAATAATGTGTTCTATTGATTATTCTGACGATTAATCGAGTAATCAGATTATAAACTGGAATATTCTGCAGCGACATAAGCTTATTATTATGAGTAAAAAATACATAAAAGAGAAAATGCAAGTGAACAAACATTTCTATTCCTTTTTTTATAAAAAAGTTAACATTTTATTGCCTAAAATACAATAATGCAGCATGTCTTCAGCGAACACCTAAATATTTGTAGCAAAGGCTGCATCTGCAGCTAAAATAAAACGTTCAAACATGAACATGTGAAAAGCTCAGCCCTTTCTTGTTGACTCAACATCAATATGGTGCTAGCTAGCTCAATCTGTAGTGAAAACAAAGATGAAAATTGCATTCTGGATTTTTTAAATAAAACCTTGTAGTGTACTTAAGTGCCAGGTTACACTCTTTTTGTGTTTTTGTGCAAGAGCAGAGAAGAAATATAAAATAGTCACACATTACCTTAACACAAAGTTAAAGAGCAAATGTAAATTCAGGAAAATAAACCTTGTCTTTTATATATTAAACCTTACTGTCAGTTTCACTTGGGTGACGGTCCGCTGATGCAGCGGATGTTTCCTGCTCGTGTTGCAGCATCGAGGACGTGTTATTGTGGAAAGCTTTTTCAGGTTAGCAGTACATGCACTGTGCTGTGCTCTTTTCTGTTTAGTTTACAGTGGTTGCACACTTTTAAAGCTTTCTGTTGTTTTCTCAGAGCTTCTTTTAAACCCCTCACATTTCCCTCCACTCAAACAACAACCTGGACAGAACACAGAGCGCTGAAAAGTCAAACAGAATTTAGCAAAGCCTCAAGGCAGATCATTTGTCTAGAGGAATTTTAGTAATGGAGTTACTCTAATTATTCGAGGAATCTTTTCAGCCCTACAACTAACATTTTTTTCCTTAATGAAATCAAACTGAACATGGTCTTTGATGAGTGAAAGGATTTTGTTGCCAGTTCACAGTCGGTACAGTTCAAATGTTTATGACACTTCAAATTCAGATTCAAATACCTGTTGTTTACATCTCCCTGTCCGGTGAAAATATGTAAATATTTTGTCATATTCACCAGTATTTTCTCTGTTATAGTTGTAAAATAAATGAGAAACAGAGCTATTTTCCACGCTTCAATATAAAGGCTGCAATATTACAACTGAAAAAAAGAGTGAAATCCATTTATATTGAAACAAATGAATATGATTAAAATTTTTAGTTTATGCCTTACGGCATCTTTGTATGATTTACAGACTTTATAAATTATGATAAATTTTTCATTTGAAATTGAAGCTTAGACCATCTTAGACCAGCCGGCAGTGTTGCTTCATTTTCAAACACCTCACTGATACTAAAGAAATAGCCATCTTAGTTACCTTAGCTCAGTTAGTTGTCAGAGCCATCTGGTAGAGCTTGTGTTAAAAAATGGAATTTTTCATTTTGGTTGATCAAGTCTAAAATCAGCCAGATCTGGTCATCAGCCAAATTTTTTAATTCATCTCCAGTTTTGAGGGTGGTAGCAGTTTATAAAGACATAAATGTTTGGAAAATATGTGAGACTAATGACTTTGATCATCTGACCACCCATAATGACTGGAAACCTACATGCCATGTCTCTTACCAGCTTAACACGCAGACCACACACTCTGACTTAGGTGTAGCAGAGTTATTACCTTGGATGGGGATGTCTCACCTCCAACATAAACAAAGGTTGGGAGACTAGAGTAAACTTGGTGGCCGAGGCATTGCGTTGGATCATGTGTGTGTGTGAGAAGACACTCGCTGGTCTCTACCAGCCCACCTGGCCTTATTTAGAAAAACAATGAGGAGCCAGAAGCTGCAACCCTCAAAGGACGTCCAGTGGAACAGAATATGTGTCCTCATTAGCCGCAGAGAGAAAAAAACCATCAGCAACCACAATCATTCACACCCATCTCCCTTCAGTGTCAACACAGACTGGGTACCATTCAGCCATAGCACCATTATTGAGAGTAAATAATCAACCACATGGCCTGACAGGCAAAGCAACAGGCTTCTTCTGTAATCTAAAAAACAGTAACATCTTTTTCACATTTCCTTCCACTCATTAACACCCACCGAGTTTCTTTGCAGCTCCAAGTATCATCATGCAGATTAAGGGAACAATAGCTACCATTAGCATTAGTGTTATCATGAAATGTGCTCATCAGATGGTGGTCGAGTGACCCATGCAGGATCATTAGCTCACATGCTGAAACCTTGATCAGCTTCATTAGGAAGACAAGAGTCCATTGTCTTCCTGATCACCACCAAGATGCTTCTTACATTGGGCTCTGCTCCACAGGTTGTTGATTTTGACTTAACATTTGTTTATTAGAGAATATCAAGAAAGGGTTTGACTTGTATAGAAGCTGTGGATCAGGTAAATGCAGAAGAAAAGAATGATTAACGCTCAAGAGTGGTGGGGGCTATTTTTACCCTAAAGGTTCTGCTTTTTGCGTCCTCATACAAATGAGTAAGGGTCACTTGACGTTGCCTGGGGAAGTTTTAGAGATGTGTCTGTAGCACTGTGAAAAAGAAGGACATACTATGCATTTTCTGAGCTTTGATCCTGTTAAACTCCTAGAAAACCATATAGCGCCCTCTGTCTGCCAGTGTGTAGGGACTTTGTAAGTCTGGAGGAGCCTTTGAACAAGCTAATCACAAAAATCCACAATTCTTTTGTTCTGTTATTATCGGCACTTGAGCTGACCTTCCTGACTCGGGAGGAGGAAGGCTGTTGTTTCAACAAAACCATCAGCCTTTACTTCTGTGCTGAATGAGGCGCCTCACCTTGAGACAGCATATTTGAGGGTTTTGAATGGCACCGCTTTGTTTTACTCCAACTCAGTTGGGTTTATTGTAGTGGTTGCCTTTCCTGAGAAAATGGCATTGCAGAGCCACAAGGGCAGACTCTGTGACGACAGTGTGTACTCTTTGAGGATGCCTGTGGTCGTTTTACCACTGTCTGCCTGGCCCTGAGCTCAGAATAAGATAAGTGGTGTACCTCAACGATGGAGCCTGTACCAAGGCTAAATATAGAGACAGAGGAAAGGTAGAAGGGCAAGCAAGCACTCACACCTGATTACAATGAGTCTATCTGTCTAATCACAGGCAGGGCAACAGCAGACCTTATACCTGTGTCAGTCAGTTGAATGAAATTAGGCTGAGGAAGAAAACAGAGGCTTTGATCCATAGCTTTTAGAGTCCAACTCAGAGAAAAGTGTTTTGGTTGGACATTCCAGACATACCTCCTACACATTCTGGTTCAGGACCATCGGGCTGCACAGGAGAGGTGTAGGTTTCAAGTTGCTAACAGATGTCCTTAAAGGTAATGGATCAAGGTACAAGCTGATTTCAGACACTAATGTGTCTTCACAGGCAATGTGTGTTATCCTCTGTCCAAATTATTAGGCCAGTCACTCACACTTCAACAATCTCCAAACACTGTGTATGTTTACTCCCACAGATATCCCCATCTTATCTGGACTGTCTCAGCATCGGAAAACCCAAACTGAGTAATCTGCTGCAGCCTGAGCCCTCCTCTGCAGGGGTTTTAAATTCCTGAAATGATTCACCAATCAGGCCTAGATCAAATAACGAGAACATAAAATAGAAACCAGAGAGTTTACCCAATTAGGCAGAATCAGGCAGAACCAACCATGGGAACCTTTAGTAAGGGACATATGACGTTTTGTGTTTGATACTGCTGACAGTTTGCCAAGGTGTCCCCCCCCCCTAACAGAGTAATGTTGGACCTGTTTTAAGACCACCTCAGCCAGTCACCCATTCCAGTGCTGATAACTGATACAGCCTGGCAGGTGTCATAACAACACGCCTCCACCCTCCCACCAGCAGGCTTATTTAAGTGTGTCTGACATGGACTGTCTGGTAATGTCTTGCCAGTCCAAAAGTCAAGTTATTAATGAGCTAGAATCTGAGCCTATCAGGGGAAGTGTAGCACTGAGTTTGTGTTGATAGTGTCGTATTACCCAGATCTACAGGAAGTGATCTTTCTGTGTGGGTGTTGTGAAGCAGGGATCCGAGCCATGCTATTTTCTCAGGTGTTAAACACATTGCAGTCTATGTAGAAAAGCAAACTTTTCAGAAGTATGCTCATCACCTCCTCCACCTCCTGATGCCTTCTCTCTCAGATGCGTAGGAGCCATCCTCCTGTTGCGTGCTAGCATGTTAGCGCTAATGAGACCAGCTGTCCAAACGCTCAGCCGGTCAGCCAAAAGGGACCGCAGCCTTTGTTGGTGCAAGGTGTTACATCTCCTGCAGGAACACACGCTTGTGTTTCAACAACACCGACCATTTGGCACAGGAAGACTGTCTCCGCACCCCCCCAAAACACACACAACTAACTCTTTTCCTCAGTCCCTCTCCCGCTTATATTGTCCCGCTTGCTGCTGCTGCAGACACCAGTGAATTGATTTTGCTCTCTACAGCTTTATACTTGATCATTTTTTCTCGCCACTGCTGGCGGGGACCGTTGCCTTTGTAATCGCTGACCTCAGCTCCACACCTGAGTGGCTGTGGCCCTAAACAGCCTCTCCAACCCATCCTAAAGTACCTTCTGTTACAAAATGAAGTGTTGCACCCTGTTCGGGCTGCTGAAAAGACAATACATCACCTGGCAGTCACTCCTGGAGCAAAGAGGGTAGAGGGGGAAAAGAGGGTGGTGTAAGGCACCAAGAGATGGAGAATAGAGGAGGGTGGACAAGAGTCACATGATGCTATGTAAATAACCAGTCTATGTGAGTGTCATCCCTCCTCTGTGGCTCCCGGGTCTTCAGTTGTCCTAAGGAGATGCAAAATAAATCTGAAACTGTCTAAATAGCAGTAAATGGTCAAGAGCTGCAGGGCCTTGGAAAGGTATTCATACCTTTTAAACTTTAAACCACAAACTTCAGTGTATATTAACAAGATCCTGAACATAGCATTGTTATGTGGAATAAAATGGACAAATGGGCGCAAAAATGCACAAATATGCTGTCAGCAGACTATCCCACCTGAGCTGAGGATCTCTGTAGCTCCTCCAGAGTTGTCATGGGCCTGTTGGCTGCTTCTCTGACTCATGCACTCCTTGGCATGCCTGTGACCAAGGCTCTGTGAGATGTTCAAAGCTCTGCATCCTGTGTCATAATCTAACTCTGGGGTGGGCCCCTCATAGAACAGCTGTGTAAAGACCAAGTTTAAATTATACACAGGTGTAATTATTGCTGATAAAGTGACTTTTGATTGATTTTGTTCTGGGATGCCAGAAGAGGCTGAATTCAAATGCACATATAACATATTTTTCGGATTTGTAAAACATTTTGTAAGCCCTTTATGTTTTATCTCTCACCTGAATCTATAACAGAATCCACATCGAGTTGAAGGAAAAGAGAGTGAAAGAGAGTAGAGAGGTGGAGAATGAAAAAGCTTTCCTGATGAACCCTGATAGGATTTCATAGCTGCAGCACAGCGGTGATGACCACTACGACTGGCTCAACAAATAACAGCGCATCTCCCTCCTTCTTGGCCTCTTTCCACCTTACCGCCCCCACACACCCCCCACCCCCCAACTTCAGCCTGAACCTTGCAAGTCCACTGAGCCTCTGCGAATACCAGCCGGCTGTAACGACCTGCCTGGCGCAGGGAGAGAGGTACAGACCTAAGCGAAACAATTCTCATTGATTGAAACGTAGGCTCACAATTTTACCTGCTACGCCTCCTTCTTCAGCCACTTCAGAAAGAGGTGGGCGAAGAGGGTAAAGGGGAGGGGAGATAGAAAGAAAAAAAACTACGCTCAGGTGCTTTGTACTGACAGTCCGCATTCAGTGAGTGAATGCATGTGGTGTGAATGTGCCAGCGCTGCGTGCGGTGTGAGTGTTGATGTGAGAGGTAGTTGGAGCGCTTGCAGCCTGGGCCCTCTGCTGACTGAGCTGCTCTCAATGGAGAATTGATTTGGCCTCCGAGAGGAACTGTAGCTCTCTCAGCGGAACAGAGGGAGGCTGGAGGGGAGCAGGCGGAGAGGGGGGAGGAAAAGGAGGAGGAGAGTGGGGAGTGGGAGTCCAGGTGGAATTGAGAGATGGAGGAACACTGGAAATGAAAAGAAGATGCTGGAACAACACACTCGGCACACACACACACACATAGCTGAAACGGAAGAGTGTGTGAGGAGAATTTACCACCTGTAATAACCCTCTCTCTCTGCGGGCCGCCTCTCTGTGCGCCTCCTGGCTCCTTCAGCCCATAACATAGGCGACCACATCACGCCGCCTCCCACACAGCTCTGAAACCACTTCAGCCTGCAATCCAGTGATCTAGCACACAAGTTGTGCATGTGTATCTGGACATCCAAGTGGGAATTTTCTCTGCTTGTCGGCAATACAGAGCCTGTTGCTGCAGTTTGTTGTCACACCTAAAACATCAACCGTATTATTTCTAAAGGCCCCTGTTCACCAGGTTGTTAGTGTCTCTGCTGTTTTATTCAAGGCTTTTCCCTGTGGAGGTAATTTCAAGTTTCATCTCATCTGTTTAAGTTGGACCACGCTCTGGTTTATTGCTGTTTCCAGCTCCCTGCCCCCTATGCCTCCACAACAGTCCCTTTTAATAGTTTTGACATTAAAACGACATGCTATATATATTTAGCCTGACCAGCTTTTAACCTTTTACTTCCAGCACTCATAATTCAAGAACACACAGTGCACATGTCATCATGTTTATGAAACCCTGGGTGTAGAGTCTGCTTAATCAGGAACCACAGTGCTCATTCTAAGCTGTGATCTCCTTCTTTCTCCTTGTGCAGTGACCAACTACAACAATGTGCCGGAGGCGGGCTCAGACTCAGACGATGAGGACAAGCTGCACATCGTGGAGGAGGAAGGCAGCCTGGCAGACGGGGCAGACTGTGACAGCACCCTGCCGGACGATGAGCACCCGAGCGTGCCCAGCTGGGACCCAGGTGAGACCTTGCCTTTGTGTTCAGGAACATTCTCTGCACGCTGAAAAGTGCTTTAACTATGAGGTGGGTGGTCATAATGTTGCGGCTTTTATGGTGACTTGCAGACTTATTCCCACCTTTTGAACTTTTCTACATTTTGTTAGAACCACAGATGTCTATGTATTTCAGGTGACAGACCAACACAGTGATGGGAAAATGATTTTTCCAAATGAAAATCAGGAAATGAAAAGTGTGGCATGCCTTTGTGTTCAGCCCCCTGAGTCAGTCATAGAACCACCTTTCACTTCACTAATGGCTGCAGATCCTATGGTCGTTGTCTCTTCCAGTTTGAAGATGTGGAGGCTGAAACATTTGGCTCAAGCTCACACATATTCAAGGAAGTTTTAAGTTGTTCTTCTCAATAAGAGTGGGACTTTGACTGGGCCATTCCATGACATAAATACACTTTGATCTAACCAGTTTTGTTGGAGTTCTGGCTGAATGTTTAGAGTGGTTATGCTGACGGAAGGTGGACCTTGACCACAGTTTCAAAGTCTTCTGTTGACTAACATGTTTCCTCCTGGATTGGCATGCATTTAGTTAAATTCATCTTCCCATCAGCTCAGACCAGCTTTCCTGCCTCTGCTCATTAACAACATCCTAGCAGTATGATGCTGCCATTACCGAGTTTCATGGTGGGAAGGCAATGTTCAGCTTGATGTACAGTGTTAGATTTATTTCTGTGTTTTGGATGTGGGCCATTTTGGTATGGCTGTCTTTCAACTGTGGCTTTTTTCTTTCCACTCTTTTATAAAAGCCAAATTTCCACAGAGCTGAATTAAGTTCTCATCAACATACTTCCATCTGAGCTATAGATTTCTGCAGCTCCTCCAAAGTTCACATAGGTCACTGGTTTCTGGCATTGTATTCGAAAAAGCTCTGACCCACATACAGAGAACACTCAGGAGAAGTAAGTAAAATAAAGACTGTTTTATTGAAGAAAACATAAACAGGAACGAAAATGACGAGAATCTCACTGTAGGGAGAAAAGTGAAGAGAATGGATGAGTACAGGTGACGAAAGGGATAACGAAACTAAGAATAAATGATTAACAAGATACAGAGATCGGCTTACTGGGTAATGGTGGTCAGATCGCCAGGGGGAATGAGATTCAGGATCCAGGTCTTAGGCAGGAATATCCGTAGAGAGTTCACTTGGTGCTGTTCAGTGTGAGCTTGGAGCAAAGGTATTAGTTTGATGTGTGGTGGTTTACGTTGGAGGGTGGACAGGGTACGCTTGTGGCTAGACTCAGGAGACGAAGAGGACGGAAAGCTGCCAGCTTGATACGAATCCAAGCGAAGACAGAAGATACAATATGCAATCCTCAAAGCGTAGACAGGCTTGCTCATCCAGAATAGCTTCCGAAAAACAAAGTCAGAAACTCAGTGACATAGATCCAAAGCATAGGCTTTCAAAGTCACTGGTGGCAAAACACTCTCACATTGAAGTGCTGGCAACCTTCTGGTTAAGTACTCCTCATGGTAATCAGTGGAACAAGTCGCACATGTCATCCAGCACACCTGAGAATGAGCACATGTAGCAAAAAACACAAATACAAACAAACCCAAATCTTGACAGTTTTTTTCTCATTTATTCTGTCCTTGCCTGGTCTGTTAGTTCATGTACACATCCAGTAGGTTTGCAGTTTTGCTGTACTTTTTCCATGTTCAAATAATGGACTGAACAGAGATGTGTGAGAGCTTGGTATGTTGTTTTAGAACTTAACCCTGCTTTAAACTGCTCCACAAGTTTACCCTGGTCTTCCTGCTGTGTTCTTTGGTCTTCATGGTGCTGTTTGTTCATTGATGTTCTCTAACAAACCTCTGAAGCCTTCACAGAACAGTTGGATTTATACTGACATTATATTACACACACTGTTTACTAATTAAGTGACTTCTAAAGGCAGTTAGCTGCAATTGATTTTATTTAGGGGTGTTAGAGTAAATCAGACTAAATACAAATGGATACCACAGTTTTCAGATTTTTCTTTGTAATTTTTATCAGTTCTTTCTGCTTCACCTTTATGCTCCGCTTTGTGTTGGTCTGCAGCATAAAAATCACAATAAAATACATTGAGGTCCGTAGTTGTAACATGACAAAATGTGGAACACATTAGAGGGTGTGGATCGTTCTTCTACAGGTGAGTTATGATCCATTATGATCTCAGCTGGAGAGATGTTGTCTAAGTTGAGAAATGCCACCCTTACACAAAGTTATATAACAGCTTTGTCTCATTGTGAAACAGAGAGTAAGGAAACAGGTACTACATCCAGAGGGTTTGAAACTAAGGCAGGAAGCATGATATTAAACAAAGACAATGCCAACACACAGAGAGACCTTCAGGCACACAAAATAGCCTTTCAACCCAAGTGTCGGCGGAGAGCTTTACAGCACTAGTGGGCAATCCAGGGACCGGCGTGAACTCCTTTTTACCTCAAACCATGTGGAAGTGGCATCTGAGGCGGCTCACTACCACAGGAAGTGCTGACGTCACACCCCTCCTGCTGTCTCCAAAACAATTGTGGGTGCTGAAGGATGTCGGCGTTTCAGCCCTGGCTCAAGGCCTCTCTGCTGCATGAGGTCACCTAGGTAGCTTCAGACTGGTGCCAACAACTGTGACTTGCACATATGGCAGGTAATCAGATCTAAAAATCACATGCTTCTTTGTTTGAAGGTGTTGGCTGGAGTTTTTTGTTAGCAACAGATGTATGTATGTATGTAAACGTAAGCACCAGGATGGGGAAAGTTCCAGCTAACACTGAAAACAGCCAGTGACATCTCACTTTTGGTTCGGGGAGAGATTTTTAGAAATTGCACTCAGAAGAATTTCCTTCAGTTTCAGCCTCATGGTTTCGGTTGTGCTGGCACATTTACTGTACACGCTCAGTTAAACCACAGACCTATGCACAGAGCAGCCACCTACTCCCCAGACTCTGCTGTCATTTTCAGCCCTGCTCCCCAGCTGTACCTCCTTGCATAAGAGGAAAGTTGGAGGAAGAATAATGTCATTGGTTTTGGCCCGGGCTGGAGAACATTAAACACTTCAAAAGCATGAGCTGCACAGAAACAGAGCTGGCTGCGCTCCACGTTTGTGCCTGATCGGGTCTTTTGCTTTCACTCACACACTGCTCTTCCTAACTCTCCGCCCTTCATCCCGTACCTCCAGCAGCATCTTAGCTGTGACACGGGGAAAACCTCGGCTCTTTAAACAAACACGTCTTTCATCTGATCTGTTGGGAGAACAGATTTTCTGGTGTGGCCTTGAAAAACTGACCACCACCCAGCAATTTTCTTCTCCGCATGGCTCGGTTTGCTTCAAATTAAAGCCTTGACACCCCTTCTCACGAAACTTCAGAGCTCCAAAACCAGAAAGGTGGTTTTTCAGTACTTTAACTTTGTTTACCTCATTTCATTTATCTTTCTGTATTGTTACTCAGTATTCCTCTTGTCGTGAATCATTCCTCTTGATTATAAGGTATGAAGGGCCCCCTCCTCACTGCCATTACTCATTTACTCCTAAATGATTATGTAGAAATGATGTAGCCCAGTGTTGGTGCATTAAAGAATAGACTGACAGCTCTTGTGGGAGGGACAGGTAGAGGGAACGCTCACCCAGGAAGGCTTCTCCTTTACATTTAATAAGTAGGAGAGAATGATTACATCTGAGTGAAAGAGCAGGGTGGAGCTGGGGAGCAGAGGCACCAAAATGATGGTGAAAGTCTTGATATACTGACTTTTTCTCTCAGTGTCTGCAAAAGTATTCTTCCTCCTTGGACTTTTTCACATTTTGTTACGATGACAAACCTCAGTGTATTTTAGTAAGATTTTATGTGATAGACCATCACAAGTATCCACCAAGACATGGCCGTCTGTCCAAGCTAACAGGCTGAGCAAGCAGAGCAATCAGAGAAGCAACCAATAGGCCCGTGGAAACTCTGAAGGAGCTGCAGCAATGCACACCTCAGATGGGAGAATCTGTTATTAGTTCCCCCTCCACAAAATCTGACCTTTATGCAACAGAGACAGTTTACCATAAAACATAAAGGGAACACAGCAACTATGTGGAAAAATGTGTTCTGGTCAGATGAGATTTACCACATATGTAAGTAAAAAATTTAACTTTTTAGCTTATGTGTGGTGGAAAACTAACACTGCATATCACTTTGATTAAAACCATCTCCACGGTCAAAAATGGTGACAACCTCCTGCTGTTGGAAGCAGTTACAGAGAAGCTGGTAATAGCTGGTGGGAAGATGGATGGAGCTTTACAAACTGCAATTCTGAAGGAAAACCTGTTAGAGGCTGCAAAGACCTGAGACTGGGGCGGAGGTTCTTCTTCCAGCAGGAGAGTGACCCTAAACATACAGCCAGAGCTCCAATGGAATTATTTAATTTAAGCATATTCATATGTTAGAATGGCCCAGTCAAAGTTTAAGTCTGTGGCAAGATTTGAAAAATGATGTTCTCAAATGATTGAGCTTGAACAAATTTGAAAAGAATACAAAGGAAAAATTCTAAATTCAGTCCCTCAGTGAGCAAAGCTGGTGGAGATATACTCTGAAGGTACTCTTACATCCATGAATGTGTTAGCCTGATGTCAGAAATGCACAGTAGAGCAAGGCCCTTTAGAGGGTTGGAAAGAGATGCATGTTTGATAGCACACGGCCAAGGATAAGCAAATCATTCCTGACCTGATTTTGGAATACCTCATGTCTCTTCTTCAGTCTGTCTCCCATTGCTTGGAGATAAGATTTGTTCCCCCACCACTCTTAAATATTTTATTCATTTATTTATTTATTTGTTTTACAAAGCCTTGTCTTGTTCTCTGATGTATGCCTGCCCTACAAGACACAATCTATAAGCTGTTTTGGATGCACGACCACAGGAAGTAGTCGGGTCGTGGGCTGGTCAGGACAGGAAATGCATTGTGAGTCAGCATTATATCATGTTGCAGAGAGGTTGGCATAGTGGGATGAGACAAAAGCAAGAGAATAAGAAAAGAAAGTCGAGAGACTGCTGTTTCCGCATGAACACACACCGACATTCTCTCTTGAACCTCCTATGGAGCTCTTTTAACCGATCTTCCACGTGTGCAGCGATGCATTCACATCCCTGCGTCAGCATGTAAGCGGCCTGCGGGATGTTTCATGTCAGGGGGAGCAGTCTGATAACACAGAGCCACCTCAGCAAGGCTGCAAAACCTCCCGGCCCTCTTCTGTACTTGAAAAAAGAGCAGAGTGAGGCAAACGAACCACACAGGCGAGGAGTAAAAACAACAGTCTGTCATGCTTTAGCTCCACAGAGCCCCAACCAGGACTTCACCTCACACACACGCTCAACATCATGTAGCCTTGAGGTGTTTCAGTAACTTTGATTGTGGCCAATGGAGAAAATCCCAGCCTGATCAGCACTTCCTGACAAAAATAACACGCATTTGAAAATTGGACATAAACTGTAAAAGAAAGGAAGGCTATATTACTTGTCTCCAAAAAATTATTCACACCCCATTGTCTTATTCTCTTATGTTACAACATTAAACTTTATTGTATTTTACTGGTATTTCATGGGATGAACCAGCACAAAGTAGTGCATAATTGTGAAGGAGAAAGAAACTGACAAGAGATTTTCATTAACTCTCCTGTGTTCGGACTGTAGAAGCTACTTCTGTTACAGTTACAGCTGCATGTCTTTTGGGGTATGTCTCTGCCAGCTTTGCAAATCTAGAAAATTAAAGTTTTGCCAATTCTTCTTTGTAAAATAGCTCAAGCTCAGCTGGTTTAAACAGAGGGTCTCTGGGAACATCACTTTTTGAGTCTTGCCACAGATCCTCTGTTGGATTTCCGCCTGGACTTTGACTGGGCCCTTTCATCATATGGATATACTATGGCTGTCTGTATGTTTAGGGTCATTGTCCTGCCAGAAAACGAAGCTCTGCCACAGTCTCAAGTCTTTTGCAACCTCTAGCAGGCTTTCTCCCAGAATTGCAACAATCTCCCCATTAACACTGACCAGCTTCCTTGTTCCAGTTGAAGAAAAACATCCCCACACTATGATCCTCCCTCCACCATGTCTCACCATGGAGATGGTGTATGCAGGGAGATTTTGGATCACACAGAACTGTTCTCATGTTAGCCAAACTGTTTAATTTTGCTCTCATCTGACCAGCGTACATTCTTTCACTGGTTTGCTTAAGGCACATTGCAATGACTTCTTATAGCTATCCAATGTACTTTCCAACCTTCCAATAGGGCCAGATTTGTAGATTGCATGACTATTAGTTGTGTTCACAATTGTCCGACTTGAGTTGTAGATCTCTACAGCTCCTCCAGAGTTACCATCTCTGATTAGTGCCCTCAGTTTAGGTGTCTGGTGATGTCTGGATTTGTGGTTTATGGTTGTAATAAGACAAATAACTACAAGATTGAATACTTCAGTATTTCAAAGAACTGTATTTACTTGTAGCTTTTCCTATGTAAGCCTTAGCCTGCAAGCCAATGAGCATGTTTCCTAGACTGCCAAAGTGTTTCCTTTAACATGTCACTGGGAATGTGTTAAATGTGTCTCGGGGTATAACTGCTGTTGCTCGGGTTGTTGGAGAAATGCTGTGTGATGTGTGGGGGAAACAGGCCCTAAAATGCAGGATACAAATTCCAAGATGGGACTTTGTGAGCACCTGCTGCTTTCTGCTACTTTACACACCCACACAGGCATGTTCACAAAAAGACAGCCTCTTTGTCCATATGATCTCCCAGAGGGCTATAACAGGCCAGGAGTCTTCTTCCAGCAGCCTTTAATAACCATAGCAACAAATGACTGCCGTTGTATTGTTGCGCGGCTTTGTTAAGGTGCTCCAGAGGAAGCCAGAGCAAGGCTTGTTTGTAAGATTACTGGTATTCGCTGTGCGTCGGTGAGTCATGAAGTGCTACACCTGTTCCTGTCTCTGAGGAGAACACAGCTGGCCCTGTCTCTTAAAACACACACACACACACACACATACTGTTCGCAATTCACAAAACACAATTCTCCTATCTCCACTAAGTAGAGGGAGTATATAAAACATCTGCCCAGTACAGCAGGCTAACTTTGCTTTTAGCTGCAAGCTCACCCCTGTAATTATTCTTTGTAATCATCCACAGAGGTACACTCACATCTGTGGAGGACGGTGCTCTGTTTAATCGCTGACATGTACCTGGTTCCTGGATCCACCTCAGGTAGCACTGGAAGAGCTGAGATCAAGAGACGGAAGGAAGCTTTTATGCCTGCTAAACTCCTTGTCCTCAGGTTACGCTCCAGTAATTAGCGCTCGCTCCACTTCCAGGCCAAGCTCGTGTGATGTGGATGAAGAACATGCATGGCTCATTTGCCAAACTCAGTCTGAAGGGCGAGCCTCACCTGAGAGCACAGAGCGTGTGATCGTTCCCACTTCGTATCTGCTGCAACTAAGAGTACGAGATTCATCACCTAATTATCAGTCCCAGTCACAATAAGTACCTTACCTAACATTGTTAATAGAGGTTTGCCATTTAGTTCTTACAAAGAACACCATACTCATCCAGCCGCCCCTGGCCTATGATGCTAATGAGTTGTCTCATCCTTTTGTGAACGTCAGGATGGTTTTTTTCTTAGTGGAGCTGCATGCCTCTCTCAGTGTGCTGAACATGTGATGATGAAGAACTTAGAGGCGCTACAACTATGTCATTCCCTGTGATTTATTTAGATGGTTGCATTTCACAAAAAAAGCTAAGGTTTCATACACATGACATGTGTCAGTAACTAAAAAAACATGCTGAAATAGCAAGGAGTTAAATGAAGACATGTCTGTAATGAGTATGTGTTTGCTCCTTTGCAGTGAAGGAGGACTGTGCTTCAGATGGCGATGATGACGTGAGTACGGATGCCCTGGTAGAGGAGATGCTCCAACAAGGAGACACGGCCATCATCTACCCAGAGGCCCCAGATGATGACCTTCAGCGTCAGGGCACCCCTGATGCCAGCGTCCATGATGAGAACGGTACAAGACATCACGCCATAGGCAGTTTTCTCACAATCACAGTTCACTACTGAGCTCTTACACTGTTACAACACCTATCTGGTAATTACCGCACTCGAGGGGATGGCTCTACCTGCTCCCTGTTACACCTCAGGTGTTAACTCCCCCCATTAGCACCAGCCTTTGACATCATTACAGCCATTACTGTCTGCTAAGAGCTGCTCATTGTGGAGCCCTTATGGCTCTTGGGCTTTTGGCTCTTACCTGTTCCCTCTGAGGGGGGAGGGGTGGGTGTCAGAAACGGCAACACCTGAGTAAATTTGTCACGTCCGTGCGAGCTTTGACTCACAGCTACCTGGGTGATAATGTGTGTGCATTCCCAGCCACAGCTCTCACCTGGTCCCCAGGGAACTTAATATATCACCTGTTAACAAGGTAATGCTTTACCTGTGTGGGAAGAGGACAACTAAGACCCTCTGTTGGCTAGATCTCAGACTCAGGTAGGCGGCTTGTGTTTAATAGCCTCGTTTTTCCTTACACAAGCTCCTCACACACAATAGGCAATCACATGATTAAATCTCAAGAGTCTGAAACTGTAATTTTGTTGCTTTGCGTCAGTGAGAATTACAGAAACAAAAATATAATGCAGCCAAGGACAGGAAAGGCTTATCAGCAGTCAGCTTTGATCCGTTTGGTTACCTGGCTGCTGTTTACCTGTAGGGGAGGATCTCTCAGTGATCGGTGAAATCACAGAGCGCTGCTGTGGCCAGTCATGTGTAACATCAAAGAGCTTCCTGACATGTGTTTCTAACCCCAGCTCCTCCTCTTCTTTTATTGTTTCATCCAGGAACCCCTGATTCGTTCTCCCAGCTGCTCACATGCCCGTACTGTGCACGGGGCTACAAGCGTTACAGCTCCCTGAAGGAGCACATCAAGTACCGGCACGAGAAGACAGAAGAGAGCTTCAGCTGCCCAGAGTGCAGCTACAGTTTCGCATACCGTGCTCAATTAGAGCGGCATATGAGCGTTCATAAGGGAGGACGGGATCAGGTAAAACATGCAGCCAAATTTACATTTAATTTCCAAGGCACGAGACTTCTTGGAATCTTTTGAAGTGGTCTTGTTTAATAGTTTCTAGGCTTTATAAATGGCACAAGAAGTCAGAGGAGAGCTTCAGTGTTTTTCTTCACTCAGTTGTCAGGTATGGTTTTAACAATCTATCCAGCCCATGAGACAAGAAAATATACAATATTGGGTTATTGAGATTTTAACAACAATCTTGCTCAATCATTCTAAGTATCTCAGAGTTTTATTCAGATTTGTACAACTGCAGAACCAGACAGCAGGAAGCTACCAAGTAGATGGCAAACTTTAGCATCATTAGCAGCTAACAGTTTTCAATGTTTAAAATAATTCGTATATCGTCTGTCACTCTGTTAGTTTTATGTTTTATACCAAGTACCCAAAATTCTGCCACATCACTCAATTTCAAAAGAGTGCTTTCAGCCAGACACAAGAGAAGCCTTCATTAGATGACTCTTGTCATTCAACTGGACAACTACTTCCTGCTGTACTGCAAAATAAAAGTCTAAAACATGGATGCACGTTGTCGAGCTTAAGCACTTATCTTCATATCTGGGGCTCCTAATAACTGCTTTAACAGAACCAGCAACTCAAGAGCTTTACGGACAGACCGGGCTTTAATTAGAAATTCTGTCTTGTTTTTGATTTCCACGAGATCCCATTTTAGTGCTGGTTTTTAGTCAAAATCCAATTAACAAAGTAATTGAAGATTTAAAGTTTTGTATCGTCATAGCAGTGGTTTATCCTTCAAGTTAGCCTTGAGTACCCTCAATTCATCTCAGAAGAAATGCTTTAAAAGACTGGAGAACTATTCTAAATTACAACAAATAAAAGAAAGGTTGGTTACTTGAAAGCAAAACATACGTAGGAACAGCTTAATGTATTTGAACAGAACTTTATCTAATGCTTAATGTTTTTTCTTAAATGGGAAGGTTTACCTGAGCTAGAAACCTTTGTAGTAGTGCTTATGAAACAGGGATTTCTAAAGGAAACTCCACATACAAGCTTACTGATATCCAAACACGTCAAATAAACACAAACCCTTACCATTGATTGATTAACAACATTGTGATGTGAATCAGTGGAGTTCAAAGGTTGCCTTGTCATTGTTTGTGTGACTGAACGATGGTTTCACCATTTATCTGACAGAGGCACATCACGCAGTCCGGAGGCAACCGGAAATTCAAGTGCCCTGAATGCGGCAAAGCATTCAAGTACAAGCACCATCTGAAAGAGCACCTCCGCATTCACAGTGGTGAGTGAACAGCCCTGTCACATTTATCCGTGTGTGTGTCTGTGTGTGAGCAGGTCATGTTCATTGTGTTGCTGTTATGCCCCTCTTCTGGCCACAGATGCTTCAATCTCGGTTGAAGCAGCCTTTATGGTTTATTTATGTTTCCCTGCGTTTAGGTCTCCTTCATCATGTTTCCATGTGTTGTGTTTTCCTCCTTAATGTGCCGTAATCATGTTTCTTTTGGCATTATGGGACAGCAATTAGAGATGGGCATTTCCCAGTGGTGCCATTACACGAACGTTTAAGCATCATTGAAATGCATTAGAGCTTTTTCCTGCCATACTGCTTATAGCCTAGCTTGCTCATTTAGCTTCATTCACTAATGGAAATCCCCCCCTTCTCTCTGTTTCACAAACTGTGGTTTCATTCAGGAGAGAAACCTTATGAGTGCTCCCACTGCAAGAAGCGCTTCTCCCACTCAGGCTCGTATAGTTCCCATATCAGCAGTAAGAAGTGCATCAGCGTCATCTCAGTGAACAACAGACAGCGCTTGGGGAGCACCAGAAACCAGGCCCAGGGTTCATCACCAGGGCTGCCCACGTCCCCTTCACTCCACTGCGGGCAGACTAGGGAGAAACTGGAGCACAGCAAGCCTCTCCAAGAGCAGCTGCCCCTCAACCAGATCAAGACGGAGCCTGTGGACTACGAGTACAAGCCGGCGGTAATAACACCTCCCGCCATGACCGCTATTAATGGCGGGGTGTTCAATGGAGGTGCTGCTGCCCCTCTGCAGGGTACTGTACAGGCGGTTGTCCTGCCAACAGTGGGGCTGGTGTCCCCCATTAGCATCAACCTGGCAGACCTGCAGAACGCCCTGAAGGTGGCCGTGGACGGTAACGTTATACGGCAGGTTCTGGAAAACAATGCCAAAGGCCAGGTAAACTCAGGCCTCATCACTGGAATGCTGCACCCCCCACAGCAGCAGCTCATCTCAGCCATCAGTCTACCAATTGTGGGGCAGGATGGGAATGCAAAACTTATTATAAACTACAGTTTGGACCCCAACCAGGGCCAGCTCACACCCCATAACCTGAAGAAAGAGCCAGTGTCTCCGGCTCAGAGTGCTGCTGACTCTATTAAGTCCCAGAAACTCCCTGAGGATCTTTCAGTCAGAGGCAGCAGGGACCATGAGACAAAGCAAAAAGAGGAAAAGACCACTAAAACCTGTCTCCTGTGTGAGAACTGTCCAGGTGGGCTGGAAGCATTCCATGCCCTCAAGCACTGCAAGAAAGAAGGTCTAAGAATGAATGGAGCAGGAATAGATAAATCTGAGGCTGTTGCCACCTTGCTGTCAGATGGAGGACTCTGCAACCACCCCAAGAACCTCATGTCCCTTCTCAAGGCCTATTTCGCCTTAAATGCAGAGCCCTCCAAGGACGAGCTGGCTAAGATCTCTGACTCAGTCAGTCTGCCGGTCCATGTGGTAAAGAAGTGGTTTGACAAAATGCAGCAGGGTCAGATATCCCTGGGTGCCCCAACACCTCCATCAGAAGAGGAGGACTCGTGTGAAGCTCACAGTGTGGTATCACTGGTCCCAGGGAAGGACGCAGTCACTATAAGCAGTTCTGTGAACCAGGACAGCCCCACAGAGGCTACGCCAGCAGAGGTCAATGGCACTCACAGCTCACCGGCCTCGCCCTTGCCACTAAACCTTACAGCCGGTGGATCCACCCAAGCTGATACCGCTGGGAGCACAGAGGGACCCCTGGACCTGTCGCTGCCAAAGCCAGCCAGAGATGAAGCAGAGAGCACGGTGCCTGCAACCCAAGTTTACCTCTCTGCTTCCTCCTGCTCGACCAACAAGGAAGAACCTCTGAACTTAACCTGCACAAAGAAGGACACATCGCCACTCTCAGGCATGGGGGGCAGCCCCCTTGCACTGTATGTCAACCAGCCAAGTGCCAAACCCCTTGATATCGTAACCACAATGCAATGCCTACAAGCACTAACCAACAACAGCAGCAAACAGACTATCCTGATCCCTCAGCTGGCCTACACATACACCACTACAGCTAACAGCCCTGCAGGGACGGAGACGCACGAAACCATCCACCTCAATGGAATCAAGGTGCGTGGTCTTTATTAACCCCCAGCTTTAATAAGAACAATTAACAACTATTGTTAAACTATTCTTATTCTGGGCTCTCAATATTAGGCAGAGCAAGCAGCCAGTTGGCTTAGCATGGCTCTAAAGGAATGATGTTTAAGTTGATTGTAGTTTTCCTTGCAGACAAGAGCGATTACAGTGTATTTATTTAGAGTTGCCAGTCTCTTCTGTTACTGTATGGCTTCCTGCATAAAAACAACATTATTTGTATCCTGTCTGTTCACAGTTTATCTACTCTGAACTCAAGTTGTTTTGTTTTTAAGCTCACAGACTTAGAGCTTCTAGAAAGAGACTTTCTATGTTGAACTCAGCAACTCTGGTAAGAGTTCAAGTAGTTTTTTTACGCAAACACAACCAGTCAAGCCATGCTGTCCAGATCTGGTCCAGATCTGTACTTAATGTGATACGGTGCCTTGCAAAGGTATCTATATCCCTTAAACATTTTCCCATTTTCTCTCATTACAACCAATAACGTATACATTTCAATTAGAATTTTAAGTGATAGAAATTGCAAAAGTAGTACAAAATTTTGTGGAGGGAAAATTATTTTCAGACTTTTGTAAAAATAATATCTGAGAAGTGTGCCATTTCTTTGTGTTCAGCCCTCTTCACTCAAATATTGCAGAATGAAGTCAGTAAAGTTGGTCTTAGTATAGATGGTTCTGTGAAGACTTAGAGCACAAGCCATGTGGGGGACACAGCAAACATGAAGGAAGATGCGCTGATCAGATGAGACTATAAAAAACATTTTGGCCGACATAAAAAATCGCTATTAATGACAAAAACTATGACTTCACCTCGAACATACCATCCATTCCACAAAACATGGTGGTGGCAGAGAAATGCTGTGGGGTGCTTTTCTTCAGCAGGGTCAGTGTGAATGGGAAGATGAATTGAAAATATATAGTAGGCAATTATTTAAGAAAACATGTTAGAGGCAGCAAAACACTTGAGACCAGGGTGGGGGGTCACCTTCTAGCACGACCACATACAGTCAGAGCAACATTGGAATGTACTCGTACTCGTCGTCTTCCGCTTATCCGGGACCGGGTCGCGGGGGCAGCAGACTCAGCAGAGACGCCCAGACGTCCCTCTCCCCAGACACCTCCAGCTTCTCCGGGTGGAGCCCATGGCGTTCCCAGGCCAGCCGAGAGACATAGTCCCTCCAGCGTGTCCTGGGCAGTCCCCTGGGCCTCCTTCCGGTGGGACGTGCCTGGAACACCTCCCGAGGAAGGCGTCCAGGAGGCATCCGGTATAGATGCCCGAGCCACCTCAACTGGCTCCTCTCGATGTGGAGGAGCAGCGGCTCTACCCCGAGCTCCTTCCGGATGGCCGAGCTCCTCGCCCTATCTCTAAGGGAGTGCCCGGCCACCCTACGGAGGAAGCTCATTTCAGCCGCTTGTATCTGGGACCTCGTTCTTTCGGTTATGACCCAAAGTTCATGGCCATAGGTGAGGGTAGGAACGTAGACCGACCGGTAAATCGAGAGCTTCACTTTTCGGCTCAGCTCTCTCTTCACCACAACGGACCGGCACAGTGACCCCATTACTGCGGCAGCTGCACCGATCTGTCTGACGATCTCCCGCTCCATTTTTCCCTCACTCGTGAACAAGACCCCGAGATACTTAAACTCCTCCACTTGAGGCAGGAACTCCCCTCCAACCTGAAGAGGACAAGCCACCCTTTTCCGGTCGAGTACCATGGCCTCGGACTTGGAGGAGCTGATCCTCATCCCAGCCGCTTCACACTCTGCTGCGAACCGCCCCAGCGCATGCTGTAGGTCTTGGCTAGAGGGGGCCAGCAGGACCACGTCATCTGCAAAAAGAAGAGACGAAATCCACTGGTCCCCAAACCAGGCCCCCTCTGGCCCTTGGCTGCGTCTAGAAATCCTGTCCATAAAAGTTATGAACAGGACCGGTGACAAAGGGCAGCCCTGCCAGAGTCCAACATGCACCGGGAACAGGTCCGACTTAGTGCCGGCAATGCGGACCAAACTCCTGCTCCGCTCGTACAGGGACCGGATGGCCCCTAATAAAGGGCCCCCGATTCCATACTCCTGGAGCACCCCCCACAGGGCATCACAAGGGACACAGTTGAATGCCTTCTCCAGGTCCCCAAAACACATGTGAACCGGTTGGGCAAACTCCAATGAACCCTCGAGCACCCTGTAGAGGGTACAGAGCTGGTCCAGTGTTCCACGGCCGGGACGAAAACCACACTACTCCTCCTGAAGCCGAGGTTCGACTATCGGTCAGACTCTCCTCTCCAATACCCTGGCGTAGGCCTTACCAGGGAGGCTGAGGAGTGTGATCCCCCTGTAGTTGGAACACACCCTCCGATCACCCTTCTTATGAAGGGGGACCACCACCCCAGTCTGCCAGTCAAGAGGCACTGTCCCCGACCGCCACGCAATGTTGAAGAGGCGTCAACCATGACAGCCCAACAACATCCAGAGACTTGAGGTACTCAGGGCGGATCTCATCCACCCCCAAAGCCTTGCCACCGCGGAGCTTTTTAACCACCTCTGTTTTCACCACGGAATTCGTGATGGCAGGATTGAGGAGATCCTCGAAGTACTCCTTCCACCGCCCGATAATGTCTTTAGTTGAGGTCAGCAGCCTCCCACCCCCACTATAAACAGTGTTGGCAAAGCACTGCTTCCCCATCCTGAGGCGCCGGACGGTTTGCCAGAATCGCTTCGAGGCCAACCGGTAGTCCTTCTCCATGGCCTCACCGAACTCCTCCCAGGCCCGAGTTTTTGCCTCTGCCACAGCCCGGGCCGCAGCACGCTTGGCCTCACGGTACCCGTCAGCCGCCTCAGGAGTCCTACAAGCCAACCACAGCTGATAGGACTCCTTCTTCAGCTTGACAGCATCCCTTACTGCCGGTGTCCACCACCGGGTTCTGGGATTGCCGCCGCGACAGGCACCGCAGACCTTATGGCCGCAGCTACGGGCAGCAGCATCGACAATAGATGCGGAGAACATGGTCCACTCGGACTCTATGTCTCCAACATCCCCCGGGATCTGGTCAAAGCTCTCCCGGGGGATTGGGACACATTGGAATGTGTTAGATCAAAGCCGGTTCATGTTGTCAAATGGTCCACTCAAAGTCCAGACCTAGACCCAAATCTAAATCTGTGGTTACACATGAAAGTTGCTGTTTGCTCTCCTTCTAATCTAACTGAGCTGGAGTTATTTTTGCAAAGAGTTACTTTTGAGGAGACATATTTTTGTCATAATGGGACATGAGTGCTACATGGTTCCAGTTTTATTTGTAAAAATAGTTAAAACCATGTCTCATTTTCATTTCACAGTTACGTACTACTTTATCACATCAAGCCCCATTGAAATAAATTGAGGCTTGTGGTTGTTGCATGAATAGATGAGAAAGTGCAAGGGGTATATATACCTCTGCAAGGCACTGTATACAAAAGTGTTAGTAAAACTTAAATGCTGTCTATGGCCCAGAAACATAGACCAGTAATGATGGATGTAAATGTGGGGGTGTCTGTGATCTACCTTTGCTGTCACTCAGAGGACACACGGCTGCTCTTTGTTGCACACACCCTATTGATCTGTTGGAATCAGTTAGAAGGCAGCGCCTCTGCCTGCTGCATTGATTTCCTCTTGTTGTATTATACTTTTGTGTTAAGTGGATTGGCATAGATCCGCCTTGTAAAATAGAACACAAATGATGCTAAACATCCTTTTGCTCCGACAGAAGTTTTAGCAGTGGAGGGGAAGGAATATTGGTTCTTCACATTTACGTGGCATACCATTGTGTCCGGAACCAGAAGTGTTTGTTTCCATTGTTCATTGAGGGCCATGACTACAGGATGATTCAGCATCACTTCAAGCATAGCATCACTGCTGTTCTGAATCACTGTGCTGTGAGAAAGATGGGAACAGAATAAGTAGCATTTTAATGAGATGTCTCATTTCTCAGGAGGAAAGGGTGGATCTGGGCTCGGAGGGCTTCTCAGCCTTGGATGAGCAGAACGACTCTGACTCTGGCCCAGCAAGGAAGAAGATGAAGAAGACGGACAGCGGCATGTATGCCTGCGACCTGTGTGACAAGATCTTCCAGAAGAGCAGCTCGCTGCTGAGACACAAATATGAACACACAGGTAAATGTGCAAGAAATTACATATAGGACATAAACCAAGCAAAATAAATGGGCCCCTCAGAACCGGAACCCCTCTCACCATCACTCAGTGATTTGCTTGGAAACATGAGTCAGAGTGCATGCAAAGGGGGATTTTGGGCTGGAAGAAGGGTGGACACCTCCATTCCAGCAGGTATTACTCAACACTCACAGAAGAGGTCTGAGAATTTATTTCCACCAACTCCCCACCTCTCCACTGCCAGTTTCTCATGTACAGCTCCGCGTGTTGCAAGAAGCGATCTCTGGTAGTGATTTGGAGCACTTCAAGATGATGATTCCATGGCCAAGCTCAGGTCAACACTCTCAGAGGCGTTTTCTTTTTCTTTATTACTCTGATACCTGGCTCTGAAGCACAGTTTTCAGCTCCAAGTGACCTCATCTTAGGTGAAACTAGCTGCTTGTGTTGAAATGTTCTCCTTGGATACACTGATGATAGAGCGTACTTTCAGCATTCAGGGTGCAGAAACATTTTACGCAACAATGCGGGGGATTGCAAAGGCTTGTTTATTGTTTTCCACTCATCTCTCCATTTGGAGAACTTCTGAGTTTTCTAAATATGTTGGTGCATTCTCTGTTCCAACAGTCTTAGGCACAGTTCAGACCTGATGTTAACATACATCCTGGCTGATCCATACGTATGTGAGCATGCCTAAGACCCATTCACACCTAGCATTAAATCCCTTTTGATACGTAGCCATGTCATGGGCTGTCAGCTGAGCAATCACCAGGTCAGCTGCTGATCCTCTGTAGGCCAAAATGTGTAGTTTAACAGTTGTGATATGAAAGAGGAAATGGAGAATAGAGAGTCATTTTAGAAAGATGTGAATGCAGAAAGTTTAATCAGCTCCAAAAAGAAAAATCTACCCATACACTGTCCTGATATCTACTGGTAAAAAATAAATCCGTCCTTGTCAGAGAATGACTTTATTTTTACTCATGAGGATTCCATCAGTATAAATCGCATATTAACAGTATTTTAGGCAGCTGTTTACTTGTTTTAGACTAGCAGACAGCAGAATGGCTTCAGCAACAGCTGTTTACAGGCTTGTTTTTTAACCAAGAGCTGCCTAGGTTACTCTGCTGCCAAAGGGGTTGAGGTGACTTCAGTGGGTGGTTGTTAAGTGTGTCCCAGGACAGATTGCATACAGACGGCCAAACTAATCCAGATACATGTGTACTCACTGTGTTTAGCCCCGTCCCGACATGATTGGATCACTCAGAACCCATTTTAGTGCGAGCTGTGAACGGGTTCTTTTTAGAGCGTTTTTGCTGCTCTTTGTTGTTTTTGCTAGGGAACTGTGCTCATACAGGGGTTGGACAATGAAACTGAAACACCTGTCATTTTAGTGTGGGAGGTTTCATGGCTAAATTGGACCAGCCTGGTAGCCAGTCTTCATTGATTACACATTGCACCAGTAAGAGCAGAGTGTGAAGGTTCAATTAGCAGGGTAAGAGCACAGTTTTGCTCAAAATATTGAAATGCACACAACATTACGGGTGACATACCAGAGTTCAAAAGAGGACAAATTGTTGGTGCACGTCTTGCTGGCGCATCTGTGACCAAGACAGCAAGTCTTTGTGATGTATCAAGAGCCACGGTATCCAGGGTAATGTCAGCATACCACCAAGAAGGACGAACTCGGGAACTCGGGAACTCCAAAAGGGTCAATATACACGGCCGGGCTGCTATAGCCAAACCTTTGGTCACTCATGCCAATGCCAAACGTCGGTTTCAATGGTGCAAGGAGCACAAATCTTGGGCTGTGGACAATGTGAAACATGTATTGTTCTCTGATGAGTCCACCTTTACTGTTTTCCCCACATCCGGGAGAGTTACGGTGTGGAGAAGCCCCAAAGAAGCGTACCACCCAGACTGTTGCATGCCCAGAGTGAAGCATGGGGGTGGATCAGTGATGGTTTGTGCTGCCATATCATGGCATTCCCTTGGCCCAATACTTGTGCTAGATGGGCGCGTCACTGCCAAGGACTACCGAACCATTCTTGAGGACCATGTGCATCCAATGGTTCAAACAATGTATCCTGAAGGCGGTGTCGTGTATCAGGATGACAATGCACCAATACACACAGCAAGACTGGTGAAAGATTGGTTTGATGAACTTGAAAGTGAAGTTGAACATCTCCCATGACCTGCACAGTCACCAGATCTAAATATTATTGAGCCACTTTGGGGTGTTTTGGAGGAGCGAGTCAGGAAACGTTTTCCTCCACCAGTATCACGTAGTGACCTGGCCACTATCCTGCAAGAAGAATGGCTTAAAATCCCTCTGATCACTGTGCAGGACTTGTATATGTCATTCCCAAGACTGATTGACGCTGTATTGGCCACAAAAGGAGGCCCTACACCATACTAATAAATTATTGTGGTCTAAAACCAGGTGTTTCAGTTTCATTGTCCAACCCCTGTATGTGACAGTGCTTCTCATGCTGTTGCACAACATTTCCTATAGGTTTATACAGCTTGCTGCTACAGGAACCTAAAAGCAGAAATCTAATACTTCCATCAGTTAACGTTTGATCAATTTTGGGATTATTTCAGATGTGGTTGTGGAGTATGATGGAAATTCTTTGCTCTCAAGCAGGTAGAAGGTTGCGTGTTAATTTGAATATAGCACATACAATTCATACAAATGTAGACATTTAATCAGGTAAAGTGGAGCATAACACCACTAGATGGTGGCAAATTGCTTCCAGTGGGATTTTTGGCTTGTGTGGAATATACATCATTTAGCATCAGTGGGATACACCATCCTGGCTGCAATAAGACCAGGAGCAGTTTTAGGCAAATTCAAGAAAATTTTAGGGTGATACATTTTGTAGTAACCTAAGTATGTTGATGCAGATTTATTTTGTCTCTTTGCAGGGAAGCGACCTCACGAGTGCGGCATCTGCAGCAAGGCCTTCAAACACAAACACCACTTGATTGAACACATGCGACTCCACTCGGGGGAGAAGCCGTACCAGTGTGACAAATGCGGCAAGCGCTTCTCCCACTCTGGCTCCTACTCCCAACACATGAACCACCGCTACTCGTACTGCAAGAAGGAGACACAGAGCCAAGCAGGAGGTCAGGAGAGCCCCGAGGAGGATGGCGAGGTCCCGACAGAGATGCAGAGGCAGGACACGGCCCCTTCCCTAGTGGATTCAGATGAGCGAGGGAGCAGCACCAGAGAAGATGAGGAGAGTGAAGAAGAGGAGGAGGAGGGTGTGGTGGACATAAATGATATCCAGGTTGTGCAGATAGAGGATGAGGAGGAGGAGAAGAAAGAGGAGAGGAATGAGGAGGAGATAGAGAAAGACAGAGAAGAAGGAACATTAGAAACAGAGGAGAAAGAGGAAGCTGATACAAAGCAGGAGGAGGCACTGGAAGAGGAGGAAGTGAACATCAATAAAGAGGACGCGATGAATATAGAGGGAGGTGCAACCAAGGAGGTTGTTGAGGAGGTTCAAGAGAAAATTAGAAGTGAAACAAACAGGAGCGCATTTTCTCAGGATGAGAAGGAGACGCCAGAGGAGAAAGCAGACACAGACTGAAGTAGGAAGGAGGCTCCTCTGTGAGACATAATCAGACTCCTCCTCGCCCCACCCAGAGAAACAATGTCTGCTCACTCTGACAGTTCACTACTGTGTAGAAATCCAGGTGTGCCTGAAAAAATACAAGTTACTTTTCCACAGAAGAGCCTTTCTCACTGTTTGAAGAAGCATTTTTAAAACAAAAAGAAGAGGAAGAGAAATTTTAAGGAATGAAGGACATGCATTATACAGACTTTGGAAGCTAGAGCCGACACGTTTTAGATAATGTTTTATTACTAAAACACCTTGGGTCCTTTCTTTTTATCAGTGTTACTAATTTTATCACTCATATTTTAACCTTTAAAAGCTGTACAGTTGGGAGATATTTCTATATCTTTTTATTGCCAATGAACAAAAAAGTCAGTATTTTGTTAAGTTGGAAGGAAAAAAAGACAAATCCTGTGCACTACAAGTGGCTTGGTTTACCTGAGGTTTGTTTTACCTGTCAGTATTATCGCGCTATGCCATCACGCTCACACATGTTTAGCATTACAGTTCTTATTTCTGTTGTTTGGATTGGACTGTGGGCCTTAAGAAGAAAAATGAGCAAACACGTTTTATAACCAGGCAGTGTTGATGTTTTCAGAGATGTGTGTTTCTTTAGTAAGACTTGGCTGAATCATGATCTATTCCATATCTGTCTGATAAATGTGAGCAAAACTAACAGGGTACCTGCATTTTTCATGGCAAAATTCCAAACTTTTCCCAAAAAACTATCCCCAGTCCTCTTTTGGCATATTTGTATAAATATAAAAATATGATAAGTACTTCAATATGAAACCTGCAGAAGTAGACTGCAATGAGGACGGACGGATATGGAAAATACTTCAGTCAACTTCCAGACGTTTCCAGATGAAGGAACCCTGAACTAAATCCACCAACCAGCATCACTAAAAACCACTAATAAACTTTTGGTTAATTTGGACACTAAAACAGTTTGGCACATAACCTAAAAACTGCAAAGCTCTTTTTTTTTTTTTTTTTTAACATGTGTGTGCACATTACATAAGCAAGTTGCAGATGCTAGGAGATGCTAACAGGGGAGCCACATTTAGGCTAGGTCCGGCACCGTGTTTCAAACAGCTAACTGGTAGTTCACAACAAGAAAAGCCAAAATGTCTGCCTTGTTACCCACCACCTCTGATCCCATCCACAAACTTAGAGCCTTATGCAAAAATAATTGTGAAAAAATAATAAGGAAACATGCATATCAGAAGTGCCATTGAATATAGCTGTTGAAGCTTACAGCTGAGATCAACCAACGTCGGGTTCCGATCAAACAATAAACCGGAATACTGTTGCAGAAAGAGTAGAGTTTAGCCTGCAAATTCATGCATTAGACTTTAGATTTACATTTATTTTTGTTTCGTAATCTGAGCAACTAAGAATCACCAAGCATGTTGTTCTAATGAAGAGGATTGGTGGTTTATGGTTACCTGCATCCTGCCTTCCCTAAGCTTGTTCAGCGCACTTGTTTAACACATCATGAAGTCCTCAGATGTCTCTTCAGGTAACAAAATGAAGTTTAATTTAACCCTGTTTGTACCTGTCAGTATTATTTCTGTCCCTGATGTTGGTTTATGTTCTGTTTCAGTGTGCGTACTGTACATGTTTTACAGTGGCAGTATTATCCCAAACCCCCGACAAGATGGGTATGTCTGTTTAGTTATAGAGAACTTTTATATTTATGTCGGGTTTTTTTTTTGTTTGTTTGTTTTTTTACATTTCTTTACGCTTATTTATTACACAATGTAGTGTACAATACTGTAGTTTGTATTAATGCGATAATATATTTTAGTATGGGAAAAAGAAGAAAAGGCGATTAACTGCAACTCTGGAAAACAAGACTCCGGCATACTGAAGTATGTTTTTTGAACAAATGATGTTTTTTCTCCTGGGGATAAAAAGCTCTCACCATGTAAGCCAGAACATTTGGAACCTGTGACCTCTCTGCATCTACTCTCATGTTAGTTTTCTTCCCCCTCTCCTTATATGAAGCTACTGAACTTTGAAAACTAATTGTATGTCTAATAGCATGAGTGTGCGCTGTCGTATTGATTGATGACCCTTAACCACATAGACTGTTGTTTTTGCCAAACCAAAATAATATTGCCGTATGTTCTTATGTTCTTATTTGTGCCAATTTGTTACTTTACATCAGTGTCACATTCATACCCAGTTTTATATGCCTCTCCCCCTTTTAACACGCTCATGTTTTTTATAATGGATGTTTTAGTTTCTCTTTTTTTTTTATGATTCCCCATCTCACAATAAAATGCATCAATTACATGCTCACTTTGTCATGATGTTGTTCAGAATTTAAAAA